>NC_071255.1:18815189-18892689 GCF_023375685.1 Ictalurus furcatus | reverse complement strand
TTATTTTCCTCAGTACAAATGCTTGCTTTTTGGCACAGAACCACAGCAGAAATGGGATCAGTGCACCAGAGTCCCAGGTCGTGTTTCTAATGGGAGGGGAAAAGCCGGAGCATGAGGAACAGCAGCGGAAATAACAGCATGCCCAGGACTGCATTAGCATACTCCCAGACAGCCTGTTAGCTGAAGAGGGTTTTAATTAGCTATTTTCCCGCTAGCAAATGAGGAAATTATCGGCTGAGCGAAACAAGCCAGAGACAACTGGGCCTGCCACCAACAAACACATGTCCATGTCAGCACACACACACACACACACACACACACACACACGGCATGGGCACTCACAAGCTTGGTATTATCATAATGAATGGTTCAGAAAATGGGGTAAAGAAAAACATTTTGGAAAAAACATCTTTTTGCATTTTTGCCATTGCCAAATCTGAAATGAATGTGCAACATCAGTAATACTGCAGCATTGATCATTTGCATTTTTTGCTTAATCACCACTTTCACTTTCCCACTACACAGGCGCCTCTACCTTCACTAACTACTAACTGTTTATATACTAACACAAGCTCTTTCTGGAGCAAGACTTTAAAAGGATGATTTGCCTTTAATTATACCCTGGTTAATTCCCCTTATTCGGTGGTGGCATTAATATTTAAATGGAAAAACTCCATGCTTACCTTGCAATCTTTTTGATATAGTAGTGCTCCATGCCCAAGTTATGTGATCACAAAGCTTGCACATCCCTCACTGGTTCATCATTTCAGCTGAAACTCTGCTGTGTTGGAGGGCTAATGACACTTGGCTCCCCCTAAATAGGATTTTTACAAAGGAATTGTGCTGTAGATATTTGATTGAAATTTGGTGATTAAATTATGTTTCACCTTTTGTTCAGTAAATACAATAAATCATTTTGATTTTATGACCTTTTCGACTGATTAGTAGTACCAGACCCCAACTGAAAAACCTACTTAAACTGTTAACTGCAAAATAGTAAAATGTAAAGAACAGTTTATACAATATCAAAACAATGCCTGTGAGCTAAAAGAGAGAAAGGCATGTAGAGAGAAAACATTAACCTTTTCTGCTGTCAAAACACAAATGTAATACCATTCAAAAATGTGTATGTGTGTACTGACAGCTTATCTCTCTCTCTCTCTATATATATATATATAGAGAGAGAGAGAGAGAGAGAGAGAGATAATATTGTAATATATATACAGTCATGTGAAAAAATAAGTACACCCCATGCATGGTGCATGAAATTGGTGGCTTTTCTGACATATTTGGACAAGCAAACATTTGTTCCTCTTTGAGTGTCTATTAATAAAGTTGATATACTTGAACAAAACAACAAAGAAAATTAGCTTTTTCAATCATTTATTCAACAGAAATATCAATAGATGTGATATTCTTTTGTGGAAAAAGTAAATACACCCTTGACCTCATAAGTTACTGTTGCCCCGTTTAGCAGAAATAACTTAAACGCATAATTATCCACCAGGCTTGCTGGAATTTTTGACCACTCTTCCATGTAGTATTCTTTCAGTTGCAAGATTGCAAGAGGGTTTTCTTGCATGTACGGCCCGTTTCAAATCCCCACCCAACATTTCAATGGGATTCAAATCGGGGCTTTGACTAGGCCATTCCATAACCCTCCATTTCTTCTTTTTGAGTCATTCCTTGGTGGATTTGCTAGTGTGCTTAGGATCATTATCCTTTTGAAAAGGTCCACTTTAGGTTACACTTCATCTTTTGGACAGATGGCCTCACATTATTTTCAAGCACTTTTTGATATGATGCAGGATTCATAGTTGAATCAATGAATGCATGCTGTCCAGGCCTGAGGCAGTGAAGCAACTGCAAACCACCAAACCATAACATTTCCACCACCGTGCTTCACAGTTGGTATGAGGTGCTTCTCCCGAAAAACTGTCTTTGGTCTGTGCCAAACATGTCAGCTGTTACTGTGGCTAAACAATGCCATCTTTGATTCATCTGTCCAGAGCACATTATTCCAAAAGGCCTGGTCTTTGCCTATATGCTCAGTGGCAAACTGTAGTCTTGCTCTGATGTTCTTTTTAGACAGCAAAGGCTTTTTCCTGGCACGCCTCACATGCAGGTCAAATTTGTGCAATCTGTTTCTGATTGTAGAAGCATGCACTTTGGCACCAACAGGTGCAAGACTTACTATCAGATCCTGTGATTAAATTTTAGGGTCTTGGAGACTTCTTTTCGCATCAGATGGCCTGCTTTTGGGCTGAATTTGCTTTGATGACACTCAGTCCTGGACAAATTGGCAGTCGTTTGAAATCTGTGCCATTTGTAGATTTTTTCCTTACAGTGGAATGTATTTTAAATAATTTGGAGATCTTTTTAAATCCTTTTCCAAACTCATAAGCATCCACAACATTTTTTCTGAAGGCCTTACAGAACTCTTTAGATCTTGGCAAGATGACACCACACACCTCAATAACAAAGGGAACACCAGACACTAGATATGAGAGTCGTATAAATACGACTGGTTCCACCTGCACTCCCTAAGAAGCTTCTAATCACTGGCACCCAATCATGAACACCTGATTCTAATTGTATGGATTCGAAGGTGTGATAAATGTAGGGGTGTACTTACTTTTTCCATGTGACTGTTTTTTTGTTGATTTAAATAGAGAAAATTACTATAAAATGTCAGTTGTATGTCATTTGATGGTGTATCACCTTTATTAATAGCCACTGTTTCAAAGAGGATCAAATGTTTGCTTGTCCAAATATCCCAATTTCCATGGGATGTACTTATTTTTTGACATGGCTGTATATATATTCTCAAGGACATCTCTCATGCTGCCCCAAAATGGGATTCATTTAATTTTTTAGGCATTATAAATGATGGACGAGGAATTCTGCTTTACCAACGATTTTCTCAGACTGAAATCCGAGTGCATTTCACCTGCCTCAAAACCTTTCCTAAATAATTTAATCTTTGAGGAGAGCATTTCAATTCTACACTCTATACTATATTGGCATTACAGCATGATGCATATATTATATTATATATATTAGGCCAAACCATAATGGTATTTTCCCTATGATGCATTTGGAAAACTCACCCATTGTCTTCAGCTCTGCATTACTTTAAATGCTAATTTGTTGATGCACTAAAGCATCTACTTCTTCCAAAATTGTATGCTTTTGAGATTAGTCAAAAGCTCATGCGACAGATTCCTCATTCATACTCCAGATCTCTCAGCAATGTGATGCATTTGGAAAATTCACCCATTGTCTTCCACTCTGCATCACTTTAAATGTTAATTTGATTATGCACTAAAGCTTCCACACTTGTCCCAAAAACCGTATGCTTTTGAGATTAGTCAAGAAGTTGTACAATGAATTCCTTATTCAGAGCTCTCAGGAATACAAAAAAGGAGAGCAGGGCATTTTAATCTGACGAGATCTCAGTCTCTGTCCAAATTCTTTGGGGATGTTTTCTCATGCTTGGCTAAGGAAGGATGGAGGGGGAGAGAGAGAGAGAGAGAGAGACAGGCGTTCACACTTTAATTGGAGGTTGGGTTGGTACTGCAGGTTCTTTGCAAACAAGGGAACTTCACTACAACCTGCATCCCTTCCGCACTGACCTAGAAACAGCCGCTTATCACTCCCTTGGGAAGTTATTCTCTCTCTCTCTCTCTCTCTCTCTCTCTCTCTCTCTCATTTAGCGTGTTGATTATTAGTGTCTGAATGCTGGAGCTCCTCAGTGAAGGTCTAAGAGGAATCCAGAGAGGAACAGAGGCTTGCTCCCTCTCCTGGGAATCTATGGAAATGTGGTAGAGTTCAGTAAAGTGTGAAAAGAATTTTATCTATTTTATGGCCAACAAGAATTGTGTCATTTAGACATGAATTAAGCCACTGACTTCCATCTCTTTAGAACATCTGGAGTAAAGTGTATTTAGAACAATGGAGTGAAGCATTCAGACAATGATTTACAATACTCACTAGCAGTGCTAAGCCACAAAGTTTGAGTTGCTTTGCAAAAAGTCAGCCACTGAATTTGTTAAATGTCTAACTGGCCTTTGATTCAGTGGATAATGAGAACGCAGTAGTGAGTGTGTGTGTGTGTGTGTGTGTGTGTGTGTGTGTGTGTGTGTGTGTATTGGGGGTGCTTCTCTAGCCTTGCATAGCTTTAATATGAAGCACAGGCAAGTGGGAGTCAGAAGCAAGGCTCCATACACTCCATTAGAGCTAAAATAAATAAATAAATAAATAAATAAATAAATAAATAAATAAATAAAGACAAACAGAAAGTAGAGACAGGGAGAAAGAGAACAATTTACTTTTTAAAGATCATTATCTACAACAATTATTGGGTAAAAACAACACACCAGAGTGAAAAAGGATTGAGAATAGAAGTGATTATCTCTGAACTGCCTAAAATTGTACCTATGTTAATACTATGAAGAAAAAAAAAACATAACAGTAAAAATCATCATCACTAACTTAAATCAAGTCTCTCTCCAAATCCTATTTCTTCTTAGGGGGATAGATGATTGGCAATGAAGTGTGTATATGCATGAGGCAGGTGTGTGAGCCCCATAACACCCACCTGCATTTTAATTAGTCCAGAAAGCATTCCTCTCTGGGATATTCTACATACCAACTCATCACTATGACAGCCTTGGCACATGTGCTGCCAGCTAACCAGACAGGACACGAATGTTTAGAATTTAGCCCCGGGCTGAGTATTCCAGTCTCAATGCTGGGTGTCTTCTCTAGAGCTTCTCAAGTGGTGCTGTAGAAATGTACAAAATACATTTCCATTTACAGATACAAAATCATAAGCGGAACTAAATGCATTACCCTGTCCAGGGTGTACCCCGCCTTGTGCCCGATGCTCCCTGGGATAGGCTCTAGGTTCCCCACGACCCTGTAGGATAAGCGGTATAGAAAATGGATGGATGGATGTAACTAAATGCACTGTGGAAGATAAGCATTGCCAGTAGAGCTTGCTAGCTCTGACCTTCTTTAACCCCTATCAAAGAAGACAACTGTACACAATTGCTGTGTCTTCTTGTTATTAGCATGTTGTTTTTTTTTCCAGAAGTATGAGGTGGTAGTCATCAGCATTGTGTGGCTCAGTCCTGTCTTTCCTATCGCCATGCATCACAGCCAGCACATTAATCATGGGCCTGTCTCACTTCTGTCCCTCGGCTCAGTCCCCTCATGTCCCACTTCTCTACTCGTCCACCAATCACACTTAATTAGGGCCTCCAACAGGCTGCCGCGCTCGCTTATAGACGTCTTTCCTTTACAGATTTTTTTGGACTCAAAATCTTTTATCTGATAAATACATTTTTTAACTTGCATCCTGAGGAAACATTTTTAATTGCAGCTTCAGTTTAACTCATTTGTTACTGCCTCACAAGTGCAGACAACTGAATCACATTAATTATACTTCAGCAGAGTAAATTAAAAATGAAAGCTATGCAGCTATTAGTTCTATAATGCACTACAGAGAATTAACAATATTAACGTTACTTATAAGGATGACGTAATGTAGCAAACGTAAACCCAAGCAAACATCCTTCTTTTTGAGAAAATACTGGAGAGATACATGTTTAAAAATTTTAAAAAGCTCATAACAAGTAGTTCACAGATGGATTAAAAACATGCAGTTGTGTCAATGTAATAAATTTTTAAAGCACTCAAAACGTTCAAAGTTGTAAAGGAAATGTGTAAATGCCAAAAAAAAAAAAAAATAGTACAACTCTACTGGACATAACTCTACTTCTGTGTCTGTAAATTGTTTACAGTTATGGAGTTTGACTAACTAATAGGAACAGCATGCTAATATTGACCTAAGAGGATGATTTTCAGTATCCAAACATGCGTGAATTGAAAACTTCAGACCAAAGCCAAAAACAAACACCTTCATTTATGAGATGAGTCACTCTGGTGAGAACCAGGTGGACTGAATTACATAGTTAAGTACACTATGAGCATAATGTCCCAGAAGAGTAAATGTGAACATCCAATCAGTGAATTAATGTACAGTTTAATCTGTTAGGTAGCTCTTTGTATTTAGGGCATAGAAAAACATAGCACAGAATTCAAAGGTACATAAAGTCAAGAACTGAATTCACACATCTTTCTTTCACCAGACTTTATAATATGAGAGAGAATCTGTCCAAATTAGAGGCACAAATTTCACACTGTGCAGTCTGAGTGTGCAAAATAGTTGCACAAGGGATGTTTAACAACCCTTCTTAAAATCAGGATAGAAAATTGGGCCTATCAGGATTCACTGCGATTTTTGGCACTGCAAAAACAGAAGAGTTTAATCAACAATGTTACATCGAACTCAATTTGGGACCAAAAAAAAACTGAAGAAAAAAATACAGTGGTTAAATTCTGATCATTTTAATTTTATGGACCCTGAACAACATATATAATCCATCAAACACAGGTCCATTAACTCTTCTCACATGACATCTGAGCAAATGTCTTGCAAAGCACTGTCAATTACTTTTCATTGTCTTACACTGTTTGCAGGCTAATATCAAACGACTGCATTACTCTAACTGGCATCCTGTTTCTGTGCTGGCATGCTGCCCAGATAAACCTTGGAGACTGGCATAGAGCACAGCGTGGATTTCATACAGGTCTGGGGGTAGAGGCTATGCACACTGAGCACATCTATGTAGTGATGGGTGGCAAAGGGAAAAATGGTAACTCTTATGCTTTGGAAGCATTTTGCTGGTATGTCTGCATCCACTTGCATCCACTTGTTACAAGTTATTCTGACTGATCATCTTCTATCTTGAGGGGAGTAGTCTCTTTTGGAAGAATGGTGTTCACCCCTTCAGTACAGTTCTGGAGACTTGTAGAATCTATGCCAAGGCACAGTGAAGCTGTTTTGGTGGCTCATGGTAGCACAGCATCTTGCTAAGACACGTTTGTTGGGTTTTCATTTGATTTGTCACCCATCTCTATGTTTTTGTTTTCAACAGAGCTTAAATAATTCTTAAATATGGCCAAGGAGTCTATCAGCTAGGCAGACATTATTATGACTCCAGCTTCCTGCACAGCTTCTGGGGAACATTAGCCAACGTCAGCGTAAACCAGTTGGGCATTAATTCCAATAAAGAGGAGGCACTGACCTTATCTGAATCTGTTCGAAATTTTTATCATCATGGTGAAAACGAGGGCAGAATTTATCTGGTAGCCATTAAACAGAAGGTTAATAAAACAATCCAAGGATCCTTTCTATGCTTTGAATCTGAAACTTCAAAATTATTACTTGTTAACATATATTTATATTATATTTATTTGAATCTGTTCCCATTTTTAAAACAACATTTAGTTTTATAACAGTCGAGAACTGCCATAGCTACAGGATAGGCAAAGCAAGCAAAGGAGACAGGCAAAGGAGGCTGAGCACAGAAATGTCAAATGTTTAAATAAAAAAGGGAACATAATGGGCAACAGGGGTGTAACTTGGCCTGGGCATTTGGGGCTGTAGCCCTGAAGATTTTTTCTTTAGCTCGACTAATTCTCCACTTGGAGCGGTTTGTCACTACATAACTGAAAATCAGTAAAAGAAGACAGCAGGGTTGTACTTTTCTATATTCAGTGAACAGAGGTGAGACCAATCAGACAGGGTTTACAGGAAAATAAGTGGAAATACTCATACTCGTGTCTTATTGGCTTACAGTCTCAATCCTTCCAAACACTAACTCACAGTGTGATGTTTTTAAATATAATTTTAATTATTTTATTTTTTTACCAGTAAAGGGGTTGAAACTGAAACACTAACATCATCTGATGCTGAGCAGCAAAATAAGGTGTGTAAATGTCTATATGAGTTCCAAGTTAGCTGAACATGATATGAGCAGAGCATAAGGACAGTTAGTGTACTTTGCATGGCACTGTAGCAGCTAAACCCATACACTGATAGCTTAGTTGTGCCTCCCCTTGGCTAGCGACACCAAACTAGCTTAGTCTCGTGTTAGATAGACAAACTGTTTCATATTTAATCGGTCTGGTAGTCCTGCAAACAGTAATCACACCAGAGGCAAGTTTTATGATAAATCCAACTTTTCGACCAATTTTCACATTTTAAGCAATTAGCCCTCACATGCAAGATTTTAAAAAATGCATGGAAACAGTCTATTTAGAAATACATTTTAAAACGTTTTTCATGGAAAAGAATCTGGGCTCAGCCCAGATGATTAACAGTCCAACTAACGCCCAGGGCAACATACATCTTGGTCTAAAGCTAAAACATTAGCAAATATAAAGCAGGGATGGTGTAGAAGGCATCTGGTCTGCAAAAAACCTTACAGAACAGAAAACCTTTTTGTTCTTGAGCCTCATAACATATAGAATTAAGGATGTTGTTTGTTTTACCTGTAGTTGTCTAGACAATTTTAAGGTTAAATAAGCACTCAGGGCTAGCACTGCACTGCAGTTTATCTTCTATTTTATTGTTTATTTTATTTTGTGCTGCAACGTTGTCTTTTCATGTTCTTTCTACATTATTTTATTTTACTATATTTTGAATCTATTTTATTACCCTTATTTTATTCGAATTTTATTTCTATTATATTCTATTGTACGTTGTCTCATTGCTTTGACATTTTGATGCACTTTGAGCTGCCTTGGTGTAGGAATTCTGCTACAAAAAAATATTTTCCTTGTTCTGCCTTTGCCTAAAGATAAATTGGAACACAATAATTCTTGCTGTTAATATAATACCTGTACATTTATACTATTAAATTAAACAAATAGTATTACTGTAATACAAGAACAAATAGTATTCTTATCATACCAGTTTCTCGTCTCAACATAGAGGTGATATTGAAGTTTACATTCTATAACAAACGTTTTCACTGATGTCTGATCATTTAATAAGAATCTCGAGTAACATCATGACGATGAATCTTCAGGTGGGGAAAATTATCTTTGTGAGCCTCCATAATCTCTTGAATCTCCTCTGAGTTCTGAGTCAGTAGTGTTTTTGCACTAGCACGATTTAGCAGTGGATTAATTGAACTGCATGTTAACAAAAATGTTATCAATCAAATGTGCTTCTTCTATGCATACAATCAATTATTACCCAACTGCATTACCTTTAAGGCAGGAGTGGCTCTCTCAGTCCAATCCGATTCATCATGTAAAATTTAGGAGTCGGCTGCTTCATTGTTTTGTTTTTTTTCTCGGCGCTTCTAAGCCTATCAGTAATTGGGTGCATTGCGCCGCATCCAAATAAAGCAGCTCTATTTTTCAGACACGGCGCTGCACATTTTTCCTCTCCTCCTCTTGAGCGGCGTCTGAACACGGTAAATTATTTACACTGGGTATAGATCTACAAACACTCAATCCGCTGCAGTCTCTCAGTCAGATTGCCCGTGGGAGAGGAATGTGGCCAGGCATTTTACAAAAGAGCAAGCAAGCGTGGCGAAAATGCGCCAGGCCGATAAAGGTCAGCCTCCTCACTCCAGCTTCACTGTGATATTTTCATTATTGAGGTAAAGAGGCTGGTGAACAGTGCACGTCTCCTCACACACACACACACACACACACACACACACACACACACACACACACACACACACACACACACAAAAAAAAAAACAGTTCACAAGACAAAGAGGAGACGGAGGACAGGACAGGGGAACAGGACTGCCACATGAAGAGAGAAAGGCAGAGAAAGGCAAAGAAAGGAGTCGAAGAAGAAAAAGGTGCAAATAAAGCAGAAGCGGTATAAAGGAGGTGGTGAAAAAAAATGAGAGAGAACATCTTCATCAGACGTGTTTGCGTTCTAAAATTGACTCCACAGCTAAAGCCTACAATCAGATAGGCTTTAATTGTTTTTGTTAGATACAGAGCAATCTTGGTTCCATCTCCAGCACACTTGGTAATTGAATTCTCCAGAGGTCCTCAGGCCATAATTGTACTTACATTTTTCTTTCTTTCTTTCTTTCTTTTTATTTCTGCAGTAGTTTTAAAAGTGTCAAACAAGCATGAAGTCACAAACAAGCATGAAGTAAAGACGTTTAATTTATCTAATCAAAATCAGTGTTGATTCTGTGTATTCTCTGTATAAAATACCTGCTACTAAATTGCAAAAATATATATATATTTTACTATTAAATTAGTGCACATCACAGAAAGGGTTTAACACTAAAATTCCACCTCTAAAACTTGAATCTAACTACAGAGTGTTATAACATAATTATCATATATTTCTTGCATATTCTTATATTTCTTTATTTATAGTTTTTGATTGTAATATTTCAAGCATTCAAACATTTGCCAACAATTTTCCTCCCATCAGTCGTCAATAAGCTATCCTCCTCATTTTCTTGGACATTTTCCTGAACAATGAAAAGAAATAGGAGGAGGTCCAGGAAGTTCTAGTTTCCTCGCCACACTCTATGCCTGTTTCAGTCTTTCAGCGAATTCTGCTGTCAAAAGCATAGCAACCTTTCACCCACTGGGTCTGGAGTAAATCCAAATGGATCTGCTCAGTGCCAATGGTCCTTTGTTATTTAAAGGCCTCAATTAAGAGTGTCCTTTTTGATTCAGAAACTGGAAGTGACGGCATGTTGCAGTTACTGGGTTTTATAGAGTGAGTGATTGGCAACATCTTAGGTTAATAACAAAGCTAAAACTAACATTAACCTTTTAGTGAAAGTACCACTGATGCACATGAGTCCCTCCTCTCTGTCTGATTCTGATGTTCCATTGAATAGTAGTTCTGGCCTGACACCAGCACTGGCACTGCACAGCTCTCGATGTTTTGAGTGCTCTCAAGCGCCGAGGTTTTCTCTACATTGGCTCTCGGTGGAACTGCAGGAGAGGAGCAGTGGCTCTGGCAACACTCAGCCGGCACACATTTGTTTGGGAATCAGAGCCTCTGTAGAAGAGGCTTTGCCAGATGAGGCCACAGTGTCTCTCAAACACTCTACAAACAGGCCAGAATTACACAAAGAACCCTCTCTATAAGAAGGGCCAAGGCTCTAAAATTCCAGATAACTTCACACTGATATGGCTGGTCTGATGGACAGACTTGCAACATGCCATAAATAGAAGATTAAACATAGTAATTAATGCTATTAAATATTCAAGTTTTGTATTTGGCAAAAATAAAAAAAAAATTAAAATCAGAAACCATAGAAAACCAGACTCATCCCATTTGCTTTTAATTTGTTTGATGTGTTTATCTATAAAAAGGGGACACTCTTAATAAAGGTGCCAGAAAAGGTACCAAGCTAAATGATTATTTAGACATTTTCCACAAAATGGCATTGTGTATCTGTTTTGTTATCACTCTGTCTCAACTGTTGAACAATAATGTCACAAATGAACAATAAGCACAATCCCACTCCATCGCTGCAAAATGACTAAAGTTCAGCTCATTTCTTACAGAATTACATACATGTGTATTATTTCAATTCTATTTCTCTGTTCAGGAGTCACAAATTAGTCATGGTGGTATTGTGAATGTGCTGTGAATTTAAAAATCTAGATTGCTATTATGGCTTAACTCGTGCTACAAGCAAATACAGCACTGCAGCTTCCCTCCTAGAAACCACACAATGAAACACAATGCAGGCAGAACTGAAGTCATGCTAAGGTCATGGATTCCCTTGTGCATGGCATAGTAATACTACTGCCATTTAGAGACCGAGCGCGAGAAGGGAGTGCAGAACAGAACGACCATAGACACGATGCCTAAAGCATAGCTGAAATGAAAAATCAGTGCTGTGAATGATGAAGACATAAAACAATGTGTTTCAATCAACATATGGATGCACTCAAACCCCAAAGTAATAAAATGAATAATATTAATTGAAACTAACCTACTCCGGTCCAGTGACAATAGTAGTATTAATGACATAACGTTGTTTTTGTAGGGTTTCTTTGGATTAAGGTCTTTATGTATATATATATATATATATATATATATATATATATATATATATATATATATATATATATATGCCATCTGAATTATATAATAATGACCTGATGGGAGAAAAAACATCAACCAGGTTTATGTTAATAAATAAATATGCCGTGAGTTTTATATGTCCTATTTCTGATGCTTTATTTTAGTTCTATTTTATGTGATTATCTTAGTTACAACCTGTCTTGTAGTCTTTATTACAAGCAGGAATAAATCAGTGACATTCAAAATGCACAGCAACCTCACAGCCTCCATATTGTTCTTATGATAGACAGGTCCAAGTAGATGGATCCTGTCCATCAACATGACATGCTTGTCAAATGTATGCAGTGCTGTCAGTCAAATAGCGAGGTCCAGAGACAGCAGACACAACAGGCCGGGCTCGGGTGACAGACAGGACTTGCTGATAGTGGAGAACAGAAAAGCAAGGCAGTAAGATGTATTTCTTGCAATCTACCAATCTCTGACTTCAGTCTGCAAGACGAGATCGGGCTGGCCTAAAAATATCCTTTAAAATAGGTACAGCACATTCTCCCAGACAACTCCCTAACGGAAATGTCTTATTCCTTTTTTTAAATGGAGGAGACAAAAAAAACTGGTGGTATTTTGTAGCGTGTCCAGTATAAAGAAGGATTCCTACTCAAATCAGGGCAGAGTCAGTCAGAAGTGTCTGGTCTTAGTTCTATTCCCTATACATAATGACACAAGCAGCTCATTAGAACTCTGTATTAACTGACATTAAACCATGTCTCCCTCCTCCTGCTCTCATCATTAGCTGGTGTGGAGCGACTCAGAGCTTGCTGCATCTCAGACTCTGTGTGTGATGAGTGTGTCATTCCCTCACCCTAAACATGTCTCATTAGGAGTTCTGTAGAAGCACCTCTGGCACTCCCCCTATCCTCTCCCTCCCGTCCTCCCTCCCTCCCTCCACACATTCCCCCTCTTTTTTTTTTTGTCTGCTAATTAGGCGACCCCCCCTCCTCTCCACCCTGTGTGCCTCCCCAGTTACTTCTTAGAGGAAGACAGATATGATTTTTCTTTAACCTAAAGGCCAACTTCATCAGCTGAATTAATGACTTTATTACCCATACTACTCCAGACCATGCAGCGCTTTCTGCCAGAACCTAATAAGCACTATGCACCTTGTTTTTGCATTATTTTTCCTCTTTAGTCTATTTATATAGTTCCAGCAAACCACTACCAGTATTTCTTTCTTCTTTTTTTTGAAGGGAGAGAAAAATACAGGAAGCACTGATATTGTTCTATCCAAGCATATTACAGTACGTTTTATTCACTTAAAATGTTCCACTCCAAGTGGACTATTTTTGCACTACAAGGCATAATATATCTCTAAAATTCAATCCATTAAATACACTGACAATACACTTGTTCAGTTGTCTCTGCAAATTGCCACTGATTGCCTGGCACTGGAATGCATTAACGAGACAGTGAAAGATCTCTGTCACAGGAGGTTAATTGTTGTAGCATAACAGGTGTTTCCAAGTATTTCACTGTGCAAAAGCATTCATTATTTCCAAACATCGTTTTCACATATACATTCTATAATTGAACTCCTTTAGCTAATGATGGAAAAGGGGAGCGTGCATTTCCCATCATCAAACAAGTGTTGTGTTTTTAGAGTGTGTGATAATTTTTCTTATTTCTGTATTTTGAAGTGTGCAACATTTACAATATGTTGAAATTGGATAGAGTTTTTAGCCATTTTTTGTTTATTTTAATTGAACCGTTTGAAATATTCTACAGTCTAATATACAGTCTATGATCTCATTTCACATACTGTAAATGGCGTTGGGTGCTCCAACATAGAAAAAAAAATGAATACTACTTTCAGTTACATGCTTTTTGTAGAGTGAGAGGGGATGCAACAGGCTTCCACATGAGCTCAGTCACCCAGAGCTCAGATATCAAGTTAAAGCCATCTCTTTTCATATGCTTATTTGCAGATTAACAGAAAGTGAGTTATTGGGGTTTTTTTACATCTTAACACCACTACTCAGTATCACATAAGAGACTCTTCTAAACAAGAGCGAAAAAAAACAGTTCCTCTAAATTCTCAAGGCAAACTTCTCAAATAACATGTTTATTAAAACAGTGTGAAATGTGACTTTTTTTTTACTTTGTTTAACTTTCCTGTGCCCTCCCTAAAGACCTATTAATCAGTTACACCTGCAAACAAAGAGGATTAATATGAGGTGAAGAAACTACCTGCCTATAGCATTAAACACTTTCTCTCCCAGACAGGAAATGTGATGAAGAGTGAAGGTGCACTTCAGTCAAAGAGGAATTTATTCATTAGCCCAAACTAGCACCTCCTTTCTCTTTCTCTCTCTCTCTCTCTCTCTCACTCACTCTCTCTCTCTCTCTCACACACACACACACACACACACTCCTTTGGAGCTCAGGGCGGAATAATAATTGATAATGAGCAGTGGGTAAAACAGAAATAATTGGATGTCCTTGCACACACATGCCGCGGGTTGATGGTGATGTGCGATTAAAATAAATTGTGGAAGGATAACAAGATGGTTACTCAAGGAAGAAAACATGCCTTTCAGAGTATTCAGTCAGACGTGGTTGCATGTAGTTCACAGTCACTGACATCTTAAACTCACGTACCTACCTTTAGATTTAGACGACTTCTGTCACATTCTAAACCAATTAAAATAAAAATAAATAAATAAAATGATTTAATTTAGCGCCCATTAATTGCTGGTGGTAAATCCTCACTAAACTAAATTAGTCAGATTTGGCAAGTAGGCCTTTCTGTAAATAGAACAGTGGCAATATTTTAAGACAGGATGAGGAGTACAGCTGAAAAGGTAGCCAATTAGGGAGCAAAAGAAAGGCTAGATTAATCCGCCCCTTCTACTCAAATGAGATCAGGGGAATGTTAAAACAGCAAAGTCAGAAACGGCATATATACGTATTCTATGGCAGAGCTGAAGTCTGAAACACTGTAGACTCAGGAACAACCAATGATTTGTACAGACTTTGTCTCCCCCTAGTGTACAGAATAAAATGTACAACAAAAATTAGATGGTATTACAGTTTTTTTTAAATAAATTTTTTAAAAAAAGCATTTGTTGTCACATATACAGGTAGAGTAGTGTGAAATTTCTTTCTTTGCATATTCAAAAAAACTTGCTAGAAAGCTGAGGTCAGCCATGACACATGTCATCAGCAGAACTTTACCCACTGAGCCTCTATTGCTCTATAATGACCAGAATTTCAAATATTGTTATAATACCATAAGGAGTTTAGGTTCATCATAATGCTTATTTCCAGTTATTAAAATACTTAAAGCAAAGCACTGGAGACAAAGTAATCTTAGTCTTGGACTTGATTACTCTGCAGGTGGGAATCCTCCACAGAAAATGCTTTTGCTAAGCAGTGTCAGTTATAGCACTTCATGTGGTTCTTTACAGGGTCGATCTTGAACAAAAAACCTACATTGCCTACACCAAAATAACCTTTACTAAGAAACTTTTAATCATTTTGTTCAAATTGGTGATAGAAAATGTCATGGAAAAAGCACAGCTGTGCACATTTGAACTAAAAACTAATTCACGGTTATTTAAATTTTGCTACACATCAGACATAATCCACACTGTTCAAAAGTCCTGGCTTAATACATAGAGAAGCTCTATAAATTTAGTTTATAATTTAGCTTAATTTGCATAAATGTGAAGGTAACTGCTGCCATCTATTGGACATCTTTTTTTTCTTAAATTAGCAAAACAGTTTACAGTTGAAATGCACTGTATAGATGAAGATGTGGAAGCCTTTGACACAAACATTATATCTGTTCTCAGGTATAACAGCACAGCCAGAATGTATTCTAGATCACTTGGGTGGAACTAACAGCTGTATAAGCGTATTATATACTGCAAGTATATACACTTAAGGGTGCATCTAAAAACATTAAAATATCGTGGAAAAGTTCATTTTTTTCTGTAATTGTGGAACTTTCATATTTTCTAGATTCATTACACATAAAGTGAAATATTTCAAATATTTCATTATGGCTTACAGCTCATGGAAATCAACAATTCAGTATCTCAAAATATTAGAATAAAGAATTTATGCACTCAATACTTGGTCGGGGCTTTAATCCTTTTGCACGAATTACTGCATCAATGCGGCGTGGCATGGAGGCAATCAGCCTGTGGCACTGCTGAGGTGTTCTGGAAGCCCAGGTTGCTTTGATAGCGGCCTTCAGCTCGTCTGTATTGTTGGGTCTGGTGTCTCTCATAGATTCTCTATGGGGTTCAGGTCAGGCGAGTTGGCTGGCCAATCAAGCACAGTAATACCATGCTCAGTAAACCAGTTACTAGTAGTTTTGGCACTGTGGGCAGGTGCCAAGTCCTGCTGGAAAAGGAAATCAGCATCTCTATAAAGCTTGTCAGCAGATGGAAGCATGAAATGCTCTACAGTCTCCCGGTAGACGACTTGAGAAAACACAGTGGACCAAAACCAGCAGATGACATGGCCCCCCAAATCATCACTGACTGTGGAAACTTCACTATGCTTCACCTTAATAATACATTACCAGACCAGTTCAGCCCAAAACATTTTTGCCTCATCAAAACCAGACAATCTGATTAATGTTGTATTTCTGAAATGCTCCATTAGTGTGGCCACTGGGTTCTCAGTAATATTTGAGAACAGTCTTGGTGATACCAAACCATTCAAAGCTAAGGTCTACAGTGAGTTTTTTGTCTTCACAGCTCATGGCTTGGTTCACTGTTGTGGAACTTCTAATGAACACTGGGGTGTGCCTTTCTAAATCATTTCCCATCAATTGTATTTGCTACATCACTACTCCAGTCAAGTTCTAGAGTCATCTCAAAATAATCAAAGCAGAAAGGATGCAGCCGAGTTTAATTTGGAGTGCCTTTAGCCTAGTTTCTGAATACACATCTAAATGAGATATTTCAGTTTTTTGGGTTTTTTTGACCATTCTGAAAACATGTCGCTTTGTCATTGATTTATTGTGCGTAGATTCAATTTAACATAATTGTTAAAAAATTAAACTGTACAAAAACTGAAAGTGTCTGAATATGTTCCAAACCCACTGTACTTTAACCCCCTGACCCCCACCCCCAAACACACATACATGATAGAAAAAGTCACATAGTTTAATACAAGCACATATTCAACAAGCAAATATTCTAAAATGCGTAGCACAAACTCAAACACACTATTCAAGGACCATTTCATCTGGACTGTGTACTAACATAGCTAAATATTGCCAAAAAATCGTTGAGCTCGTAAGTACTTTTGTAAAATACAAAAATAAAAAAAATAAAAGCCATTTTCTATGGAGAACAAACAAATGTCCCAACAAAATCACATCTTACTATTATTTTACACAAACACACACACACACAACGTTGGCCACAGATCACAGCACTGATCTGTACTTGCAGGCAAACATGATCCAGACAGCACAGGCTGATTCGACGTAGGGAAACACACGCACCCGCACTGCCAGACGAACATGATCTCCTCGACAAGACACAACCTCCTCACAGAACGGTGACCTGTTCACACATAGAGAACAGCCATAACAGCTGCATATCCCTTATTCTGGCTGTAAATGCCAAATGGTCTGCACATATTTAGCGCTTTTTAACCTTAGCGGTTCTACAAAGTGCTTTACATTCACCCATTCTCACACACACACACACACACACACACACACACACACACACACACACACACACACACACAGTCATCATGTTAGAAATTGTGGATATGGCTATTGATTGTGGAAAAGCTATTGTGGATATCTGCTTAAATTAGAAGTTGTGTGTGTACCTGAGGCAGGTAGCAAAAGCTCTGCGTGCATTACGGTGTAAAAACTGAATAGGAAAGCCTTTAAATGTGTGTCCATCGGGTACAGCTCTCCGAACAGCATCCTGAAACTCCTCATTTCCACATGATATGCCCATACAGCGCTCCAGCTCATAGGCTGCCAGAGCAGATGACAGCAGATATGACAGGTGATCATCCCACACTGTAGCCAGACCAATATCCTGAAGAAAAAAAAAGACAGACAAATTGAAGTATTTGTTTTTCTAAGTAACTTGAGCTACCTTCATTTTTAGACATTAACAGTTTAATGTATTAGTTTGTACTACCTTCCTGTGCTCAGTAACCAAGTAGCGTAGCTCAAGCTCTAGCTGGTTGCTGGCATCGCTGGCCTGCACTGAGGGTGGACAGAGAGGAGGAGTAGGAGGAAGAGAGGATATGGAACTGGGGGCACAAACTGAACAAACAGCCTCTTTGCTCATAGCTTTCCAGCGAGACGCATCCGTGAAGTCAAACACACACAACTCCACTGAGTCTGAAGGCTGGCAGTTAGCCAAGAAAGTCTTGTGGTTGAAAACACAACCAATCGTGCGGTATGGGTAGGTGGGTTTGGGCTGAGGAACTAGTGGAGGAGCCTCAGGGTCTATCAGCTGATGTACGTACCTGAGAAGAAAGTAAGTGAACATATGATTCATGCTTTAACTGTAAGGGCATCTACAGTATGACTGAACTATGTAGGGTTTCTACGTAAGATCCTACCTGTGTGTAGTCTGACTCTCCCAGAAAGTGACAGTGCCATCGGTACCACAAGTCATAACCCAGGTGTGGGGGATATTTTTAGCTTTGGTGCCCACACACACATAAGCATCCAGGCCAAAGCCCAGCAGGAGACTACACAGCAGTGTGGCGTGGTCCTCGCAATCACCCTTGTAACAGGGAAACCAAAAACAATCACCTCTTAGAGAGGAATGGATGCTTCCATTAATTAGTGGGGAGGGGGAAAAAAGATTATTGCACTATCACTGTTCAGTAATCTCTATGTACTGTCCAGTTTATGGAACTGAATACAAATCTGGAACAATTGGAGTGTCACCAAATGGTAACAGATAGAGGTTGACCGACCAATCGGTTTTGCAGATTAACCAGCACTAATAACCGATTACTGGAACTATCAGTTATCGGTAAAAATCCACAACGATAGTTTTTCCCAGTTGCGTCCATTGCGGGTCGCTGTAATTATACGGCCTCTAGAGGCGAATTAAAAACTATCACTGACTAATTTTGTTGTGTTATTTGAAGTGCTTTTTATTCATTTTGGATGTCTCTATATTTAATTTTTCATTTTTTAATTTGTTATTTGGAGTGTTACGTTTAGGTTCAGTTTGGATGTATATATTTTATTTACTTTAATATTTATTAATAGTTAATGTATATATATTAATGTTTATATAATTGTTTAATTTTTTAAAAAGTACAGTAAGATTTCACAGTACAGTCAGTACTGCTTATTGTTGCAATAAAGTTCGGCAGGTACTGCCCACCTTAGTTGTCTGTATCGATAAAACCCACTATTGGTCGATCTCTAGTTACAGTTTATCTCTCTGAGCATGATGAAAGAAAATTAATCTGATTTAGTGTTGGCTTGTATTGTTAACCGATCTGTTAAGTATGAAATAAAACACAACTAGACATGCTGTTATAGGAAAATGATCAGCACCAGGGTAGTGTGAGCCCTTCACGAGAGCCCTGAACCAAAACATTTTCAAAGCATCAATAACACACAACCATATTTTGCCTTACACAAGCATTAACCCTAGTATATAACATTAAATATAGGGGAAAAGCACAAATAAACAAAAGGACATAGTGGACTTATGCATAATTCTGATAAACTCATTAAAGCTTTCTACACTGGTTCACAGTCAGGAAAGGCTTCGGTTACCTTGTTCCTACACAGGAATGCCATCATAGTGCACCACTGCTCCTGACGTGTTCCTCCCCCCAGAACAGGCGCCCTCTCCTGAGCCAGCAGACTCACAAAGCGAGCCGCCTGCCGTGGACTTTCCAACAACCGTCCAGCACGCAACACGCGTACATATGAACACACTGGTCGGTTCACCCCATTCTCATCCTACAAACACACAGACACACCAAGAGTCCGGGGGGGGGGGGGGAGAACATAGCATGAAGAAAAACCTAGATTGGAATTATTTTTGTGTCCAGTCTAAGTTTCTCACTTGTGCAAAGATCTTAACCAGCTTGGATTGGTGAGAAGGTCGTATTTCTAAGAACTCCCTCCACCACTGCTTAGCATAGACCAGAAACAAACGCTCTTTCTCTGCGGTCTTCTGGCGCTCCAGTGATTGCTGTAAAAAGAGAGATCACAAGCATACAATGAGGAAACAACAGACACTGCATTTATTTTTTTTCTTTCTGTATAAATTACAAAATTATGTTACAAGCTACTCATTCAGTGAAATTCAGTTATTTAGTTTTAAGCTACTATAACTACGTTATCTGCTACAGATCATCAACTTAATTTTATCAATTGATTTTTTTTGAGGGGTGGACTTCAGCCGTTTGGTCATCTCCCAGTTTTAATTAACTCAACCTCCAGATAAT
Organism: Ictalurus furcatus; assembly: GCF_023375685.1. Lineage (NCBI taxonomy): Eukaryota > Metazoa > Chordata > Actinopteri > Siluriformes > Ictaluridae > Ictalurus > Ictalurus furcatus. The sequence continues at coordinate 18,872,264 of NC_071255.1, read as the reverse complement.
TACTGGGTTAGTAGTGCTTACTTCTTAGGAGTAGTGAAATTATGCACCACAGTGAAACAGTAAACAGCCAGAGAAATATACCCCTCGCCTGTAAACTAGATTTTTATATTAAGAATAATGCAACTTTTTCTGTAATCATAGAAAGGCCAAGAAGGAACTGTTAATCATTTAATTTCAAAACCGTAAACAAGTAATTACATATGCACATCAATCACAACTGAATAAACTAAAAGGGTAGGATGGTATTTCACCTGTGTGCTGATGACTTCAGGGCTCAGCGTTTCACTGAGGGGAGGATACAGTTCCAGCTTGAGGTTAAGAACACCAGCGGGCACTTTACACTCACTGCCTGAGGAAAGAAACTAGGACTGCAACAACTAACTGATAAAATCGATAATAATCAATCATTTAAATAATCTACAACTAATTTTATCATGGATTAGTGTGACATCACTGTGGATAATCCCCAGTCAGTGGCGTCACTTCACTATGGTGAAAAACACAATTCTATGAATAAAACACATCTGGAAAACACCGGAGGTCACAGAGTGAGCTGCTGGGTGAAAAGTGCACGAACCAGGTTATCTAAAACGTGAGAATGTTTTATATTAAGTGTTTCAAACAAACTCGTAAGTGTATTAACGTGGCTTGTCGTGTCAGATGCTGCGACAGATGCGTGTGCTGTTTAATGTGTTCCAGACATGTTTTCTTCAGTGCAGAAATTTACATTTTTAAATTACATTTTTGCATTTATATCCTTATCTGTAAATGTTAGAAATTCACACCAGTATTTCCATTTTACATAAAGCCTAGTCCTTACAGCGAGCGAGTCTCCATTTCTCCACACCAACTTCACTGAATGAGCGCGAGTCCACGCATGCGCGTCAATCAAACAGTGCAACAGAAAGGAGGCGCAATAACTCTGACTAAAATATTAATTTTGATCAAATATGTTGTTTGATGCTATTTAGTGATATTTAGAAACAAAAGTAATTGTGTTTTTTATGAGAGCAGAAACTGTAATGGGGTTAGAACATGGAATTGTATAGAAATGTAAGAAGTGTCGTACATTTACAGAATAAAGTAACGTTACTGTGTTTAGTCGAGTGAATGTGTGTGTTATATTCAGAATATTCATCCTCCTTCCAGTTAACACTTAGTCTGTGCTTTTGTTTTTCTTTTTTAGCATTTTTAATATAGTGATTTAACTTCTGCTTTAAAGCTTGTGGACAATCCGATTTTTCTTGTTTTCAAAATATAATGTTAATATTTTTAAAAAATCCTTTGCACAATGTATAGCAGTCCACATAGATACATTTAATACCTTTTTGATAGCCTTCAACTTGCACAGTGTTTGAAGGACAACATCGGGCAGAATTTGAAATAACACGTTTTTTTGTTTTTTAGAAAAAATACAGAAAACAAAATTGGCCTTTTAATCCAACTAATCAATTAATTGAAGAAACAATCAACAGATTAATCGATTATCAAAATAATCGTTAGTTGCAGCCCTAAAAGGAACACACGCACACACTCGCTGAGAATTATACAGTAATTTAAATGGTCATTAACGTTGTTAAAGCAAACATGATACAGATATTCAATTATTACATTAGCTCTTAAATCTAAAAAAAAAATATCAGTAATATTGATGCTACTAATTCCTTTGTTATGTTCAATAAAGAGAATCAGGTGGCACCGTGGCTCCTCACGGCTTCAGGGTCACCGGTTCACCTGTCAGTGTGTGTGCATGGTGCCCCGACATGGACTGGTGTTCCATCCGGAGTGTATACCATGGCCAGTGTTGTGGGATTGTCTCCAGAGCCACCACAACTCTGACCAGGATAAAGTAGTTACTGAAGATGAATGAATCAATAAGGAGAAGCTCTTACCTACACCAAGCAGCTCCACAGAGACTGATGTCTTTCCATTGGGGGCACTGAGGACAGATCGCCAGTCCAAGAAATAAGAAGAGATGAGCGTCGTGTCTCCTGCGGTGTCTGTCCGTATCAACACCATGTGCACCGGGTCACAAATGGACAACATAGTGGTGGCATCAGCCATTTTACTGGCGTCACCTAGGCCACAGGAACAATGGAGACAGATGCCTTTTGTTATCTTTTTATGTTGAGGTTACAGGATACGGTTGTTATTTTTGCTGACTAAGCAGTATTAATCAACACTAATCTTGAGTATACAGCTAGACTAAACAACATATGTGCTGTGATATACCTGGACCATCTCGGTGTACTTCTAGAAGAAAGCCCTCTTGTAAGTCTGGATCACAGGCACAAGGCACAGGTTTGGAGTGAAAGCGTTGGTTGCGGAAGTGAAGGTGGAGTGTGAAGGTAGAACACACCTGACCAGGTAAAGGCTCTGGCTCCTGTAAGTGCTCGAGGAAGGCCTTTCCCCCAAGAACCTGCAGGTACAAGTATCTCCTCAGTGGATTGATATTGGCTAGCAAGAATAAAAACAGAACAAAGCATGGAAACTATTATTTTATTTTTTACTAAATGACTTTTTTTTCCTCATTACACATACTACATTATCACACATTTTATACACATTCTTGACTAACCTGTTTTAAGCTGTGTAACATCTTTCTCAGTTACACGAGCTGGAGACTTGTTCAGATCCTCCCCCTCTGTTTGTGAAAGTGCCTTAAAAATATATATATATATATATTATTAAAGTGTATTCCAGACTCACTGTAAAATACAATGGTGTTATTGATGCTTTGGTTAATTTCCAGTTTAGGCTTCTACTGACGATAGAGATGATTTTAGCTCCAAATCTTGTGGTTAAAATCTAATACTCTAGATTCTAAACTCCAAATATAAGACTTGGTCATAGATTGAGCTTATCTAACAAAATAACCCTCTACATACATCAAAAAATCAGTGTCTTTCAAAGGTCATCTCAGTGTATACATTTGAGAACTATTGAAAACATGTGATCGGAATTAAAGAGATAAAGAATTAAAGTTTCATGGCAGAGCATGACCCACATTACAAAATGTTCTGTGATAGGATAAGATAGGAAGAGTAACAACACAATAAATACCTTAGAATCAAAAAAATGTCTTGGCTACGGCAATTACAAAATGTGTAGCAAACTGCATCTTTCATGGAACCATTCTGTTAATAACTAGAAAATAGCTTCTAATCTTGTCTTGATTTTCCAAAAACTTGATTTGTGACCATGGCTAATGCTGTATTTAAACATCATTTCCTGACTAAATCATAGTAAGTGACAGTGTAGTGCCGACCTGTACACAGTTCTAGTGTGCAAGTGTCTGATATCAGACACTTCCAGACTAGAACTGTATACAGGTCGGCGCTACACTGTCACATACTGTGCCTGTTGTCCTATTTTAGTATTATTGTACTGTTCTGTGTTGTTTGCACATGTTTGCACGTGCACTTTATGTAGAAATGTGTAGATCTTATTTAGTTTTGTGTCGTCTCATGTGGTTAGTTTTTTGTTTTACATAGCACCATGGTCCTGGAGGAACATTTCATTTCACTGTGTATTATCGGTGGTAGAGCAGGTTGTCCACTAATCGTAGGGTTGGCGGTTCGATTCCCGGCCCACATGACTCCACATGCCACATGCCGAAGTGTCCTTGGGCAAGACACTGAACCCCAAGTTGCTCCTGGTGGCAAGTCAGCACCGTGCATGGCAGCTCTGCTACCATTGGTGTGTGAGTGTGTGTGTGTGTGTGTGAATGAGACACAGTGTAAAGCGTTTTGGATAAAAGCGCTATATAAGTGCGCCATTTACCATTTACTATCTGCAGTCCTGCAGAACAACATGTTCTGCACTTTTTTGTGAAGCACATCTCTAATCAGCTTATCCTACACAGGTTGACAGGGGCCTGGAGCCTACCCCACGGAACTCAAGGAACAAGGTAGGGGACACCCTGGATGGGGTGCCAACCCATCGTTAGGCACAATCTCACACACACATTAACATTCAATTTGCCAATCAGCCTACAGCGCATGTCATTGGAGTAGGGGAGGAAACCGGAGATCCAGGAGGAAATCCTTGAGGTGCAGGGAGAACTTGCAAACTCTGCACACACAGGGAGGAGGCACGATTCGAACCCCTAATCATAATAATAATAATAAGAAGAAGAAGAAGCAGAAGAAGAAAATCTTACTGCATTAGTGAAGCTAAGCTGCTTCATGGCGTCCTCCACGATGCCCCTGCGCTGCAGTTCGGTCAGCAGATCCTCCTGAGAGAGAGGCTGCTCGCCCCGGTCCCCCTCACACCTCACTGCCTCCTCTACCACATCCCTAATCTTCCCCTGGATATCCATCTATGTGAACACACACACACACACACAGAGAGAGAGAGAGAGCTGCTAAACCGATTAAGCTTAAAATAGTACAAAGTAGCTAGCAAAAGTATCACGCATTAAGATAATATTCATTATTATATATTTTACCTAGCAGACCAGCAACATTACAGCTATAAACACACCTTACTCAGGTGATTCTGAATGATCTGTTTTAGTTCCCAAGCTTTCTCCGGAGGTAGAGACATGTTTCAACCGCTTTCTCGTACACAATCCAAACAAACAGCAAAGCGAAATGCACTGCTCAGCTCATCTCATCTCATCTCAAATTTACTGTTCAAGATTATTATCGTCGTTCTGAATATGAAACGAATGATTTCTTAGTTACATTATTACTTGCTACTAGCTTAAGAACGTTGCAAAAGCGTAAACGCCTCCATGTAATCACCAACCGTTCAAACCCTGGCGGAAAAGTAAGCGGGACTACGCGCTGTGGATTTCAAAACACTAGACTCTGCGTTGCTAGCTAATAGTGACACGCCAGTGCGTCCGCCATATTGGAAAGGGCCATAGGCTGTTCGATTCCACAAAGTTTGGAGTCGATTCCGATTCCGATGCCAAGTCAGGGAATTCGATGGAGTCACTTCCAAGAGTCGATTCCACGCCATAATTTTCTCGATTCACGATTCTAAAAACCAATGTATAGAACTGGAATAAAGTTGGTTTGAAGTTGGACGTTCGATATTCGCAGATATGCGGAAATTAAGGGACCGTCTCTAAAGTTACATACGACACTGTTATACACGTTTCTAACTTCAATAGCATTTGAAGGGAATGACTTACAGTCATGTAACCAACTGGAAAGTGTCCATCTACGTATCAGGTATGATGCACACCTTTTAGATTTTTGATATTTAACAAAATGAACTATTAAATCATATATAAATATTCCCATGTATTTTATTACTGCATGGGCGCATACACAAAATATACCATAATTTAAAGCTCAATAGCATTTGAAGGGAATGATGTACAATCACAAAACCAACTGTAAAGTGTTCAACTAGGTGTCAGGTATGATGCACACCTTTAAGATTTTTGATATTTAACCCTACAATGCATGAACCAAAAAAAAACTTCACCAATGGTCAAAATGACCCGTACTGGATTGAATGGTTTTCTTCAAAAAATAGATGTCCTATTAATGAAATAATTTATATATATATCTATATAAATCTAAAAGGCGTGCATCATACCTGACACCTAGATGAACACTGTACAGTTGGTATTGTGACTGTAAGCCATTCCCTTCAAATGCTATTGAGCTTTAAATAATGGCATATTTTGTGTATGAGCCCATTCTGTAGTGAAACACATGGCAATATTTATATGATTTAATAGCTTATTTTGATAAATATCAAAAATCTAAGAGGTGTGCATCATACCTGACACCTAGATGAACACTTTACAGTTGGTTATATGACTTTAAGTCATTCCCTTCAAATGCTATTGAAGTTAGAAACGTGTTTAACAATGTCGTATGTAACTTTAGAGACAGTCCCTTAATTTCCGCATATCCGCGATATCGAACGTCCAACGTCAAACCAACTTTATTCCAGTATATAAAGAGGGAGAAAATTGGCAAAATAAACCGTTCAATATTAATTCATAATTTGCTTGAGCACACGTGATGGCTTTGCGCTGCTATGTATTTCAACATTTCTACTCTTATGTGTTTCAAACTGAACACAGGACCAGTTATTTGCTAATTGAATTTTTTAAATTGTAGCTAAAATGCCAGTTTAGTTAACTAGCAAAGCAATTTAGAGAGTGACCGCTATCTACATTAGCTCAGTCAACTTAATGGGGGCTAACTAGCTAAACTTTATACAATTCTCCTGGAAAACTCCTTGTCCAAAGCTCCAATACCTGAACTTGAGTAATCAACTCCCAGCCGCATATGAAGCCAATCATGTGAAATTTCTTTATTATTATTATTATTATTATTATTATTATTATTATTATTAACAAACATACACAGAATTTGCTTTCTTACAGATGTTAAAAAGTTCTGCCTTTCCCTGAAAATAAAGTTAATAATAAATTTACATTGGAATGAAATGATACTACAAGGTAAAACCTGTCAGTTTTTAAGCAAAGTTTTACTGTTATTGATACCTTTAAATCTCCTGCATACTTATTAAAGACATCTATAATAGTAGCCACATAGTAGTTAAAGCACAAAGGTTGATCATAACAATATATTGATTATAGTAATAACATATTCATAAAACGATAGTTATGCAATATTAATATATTAGTACAAACCTGCCTATTGTAACTCATGCCTTACAACTCACTTAAAATAAAATACACAATCACACACATATTGTCAGAGCTTTCGCCTGGGAAAGGTGAGTCCGCTTCTCATTTTTAAGCTCCACTTGGAAAGTTGCCCTCTACAAGATGGCGGACAGGTTGACGTGTCAACCAAAACGGGTTCCGTTACATCTATGGTGGATACAGCCAGCTCCACATAAGACCCAAACTAAATGAGGGGCCTCTACTGGTGGTCACTAGCAGTGCAGGGATATTTCGGCATAGTCATGGCATGAAATACGTACACAGCAAATTCCCCAGTGTTGAATTAACACCTACAGTGCTTATATATGTCCACCTGGACACAAATGAACACTGAAAGAGTTAAATAAACACTCAAGGTGTTAATTCAATACTGGGGATTTTCCTGTGTAATTACGACGAGAACATTGGTAACCAATTAAACTAAATAGACAACTAATATTTAAATCAGGAAATTACAACACAGCATAGACCCGTGTTATTTTTTATTTATTATCATTTTTGTTTCACTGGAAAATTTCAAAGAACATTAAAAAAAGACAATATCACATGCTAGCGATATTGATGGAGTTTATGATATGTAGACATAGCACAACTTGTGATTCAGCTTATCCTACACAGGGTTGCAGGGGATCCTGGAGCCTATCCCAGGGTACTCGGGGCACAAGGCAGGGGACACCCTGGACAGGGTGACAACGCATTGCAGTGCACAATCGCATACTATCAAAATGCCAATCAGACTACAACACATGTCTTTGGACTGGGGAGGAAACTGGAGTACCCAGAGGAAATGCCCAAAGCAGGGGAGAACATGCAAATTACATGCACATAGGATGGAGGCGGGATTTGAACCCAAGGCAAACATACTAACCACTAAGCTACCATGTCCCCATGTTACACATTACAAGTATTCTCAATTATTTAAACTAGTCTTAACCATGAAAATATCAAATCTGTAAATGAGTTTGTTCATGATTTCATGAACAGGAGTGTGCTTGTGGCTGTAAAAGGGCCTACCTTTAGAGAAAAATCCAAGCAAATCCAAGCAACTCAGCCAGTAAACCTCAGGGGGAACAAATCATGGACCTCCACAAGTCCAGTCCCATCTTAAAGCCAATTTCCAAACAACTGACGGTACCACAAACATCTATACACACATCCATTAAGATGTTACTGCCATGTCAGTGTCACTGCTGTGTTGGAAAAAAAAAAAATCAATACCTAAAGAATATCAGAGTAGATGGGGCTGACAAATAACATAATAGCAGGAGGGCTACAGGCTGTAATTGTATACCTAATGTGTTAACGTTATTGCTTCTAGTTTGGTTTAGATTAGTACAAATGGGTGGGAAAAAAATACCCTTAGGCCAAAATAAAGACTAATTAAACTGATATCTAGTGTTCTAGGTGTTTATTCATTATCGCAACATAAATAATCAAAATGTGTAGGTTTTACACATGTACACCTACTCATTCATGCAATTATCTAATCAGCCAATCATGCAGTAGCAGTGCAATGAATAAAATTGGGCCAGTAGACGGGTTGGATTGAGTATTTCTATAACTGCTGATCTCTTGGGATTTTCACACACAACAGTTTCAAAAGTTTACTTAGAATAGTGCAATAAAGAAAAAAACCATCAGTGAGCTGTAGTTATGTGGATGGAAATGTCTTGTTGATCTCAGAGAAAGGCTACAGTAACTCAGATAACCACTCTGTTCAATTGTGGTAAACCGAAAAGCATCTCAGAATGCACAACACATCAAATCTTGAGGCTGATGAGTTACAACAGCAGAAGACCACATCGGGTTCCATTTCTGTCAACCAAGAACAGAACGCTGAGGCTGCAGTGAGTACAGGATCATCAAAACGCAATAGTCTGGAAAAACGTAGCCTGGTCTGATGAATCTCAATTTCTGCTGAGGCACACAGATGGTAGTGTTAGTATTTGGTGCCAACAGCATGAATCCATGGATTTAACCTGGCTTGTGTCAACAGCCCAGGCTGGTGGAGGTGGGGTAATGGTGTGGGGAATGTTTTCTTGACACACTTAGTGCAGATTAATACCAATAAATCATCACTGGATTTCCACAGCCTTTTAGGAGTATTGTTGCTGAGCATGTGCATCCCTTCCTAGCCACAATTTACCCTCTTCTAATGGATAATTCCAGCATGATAATGCACCATGTCACAAAGCAAAGGTTGTCTCAAACTGGTTTAATGAACATGACAAGGAGTTCAGTGTTCTTCAGTGGCCTTCTCAGTCACTGGATCTGAATCCAATACAACACATTTGAGATGTGGTAGAACGGGATATATGTAACATGAAAGTGCACCTGAAAAATTTGCAGGAATTGCCTGATGCAATCATGTCAACATGGACCAGAATCTCAAAGGAATGTTTCCAACATCTTGTGGAATCCACGCCACAAAGAATTGAGGCTGTTTTGAGAGAAAAAGTATTAGCCCTACCCAGTATTAGTATTATGTTCCTAATTAAGTGTTCAGTAAGTAGATTAATAATGGAAAAAAATTAAATGTCTGCATTTGTCTTACTGAATGTGATATAAATACCAGTGGATGCCCTATTAATACTTGCAAAGCCTGCAAACTGGCTTTGATCTGTTGTGTATACGCAGCACCCCATTCAAATAACAGACATTTTCTTTCTTCAGCAAAAAGTCTTTAATATATACACACATCACTATTCAAAATGGGACACGATCCACCTCTTAAATTTGGTGGAATGTTTTATATTCCATTTATTAATAAGACCTCCTGAGATGTGAGAACAAGGAGAAAAAAAGTGATGAAAAAAATAAGACAAAGTGACAGGAATATCTTACACTGGTGAGTGACACCCAAATACATCCAAAGTTCACAGAGTGATTTACTCAAATAAATTTCAGCAAAACAATGTCTTTCTTGGGCCAACAAATTTTGTAGTAGTGCTAACAGACCAAGCTTCTAAACACTGAAATTATCAAGAGCCAAGCTAGAGGGCTTGTATGCAATCTAAAGCGATCTGTATAAATATTTTATTCAAGAAATCAGGCAGAATGTCCTAGTGAGCACCTTTGTTTGCACAAAAAAAAAGCCTTTTGCTATCAAAGAGCTCACTGTCCTGGATCTCACAGTGAACCAAAATGTCTGAGTGTAAAAAGTCTATATGATTATAGCGGCATCACGGTGAGAGAAATGCCCAGCACAGGAACAGACCCAGTGCTAGAGCTGCTCCAGCTCCTACATTCAAGAGAACAGGCCTCCAGTACAGCCAAGTCTCTCTCTTCTTCTCCACATCATTCAGCTTCTGCTTCATCTGTTGGATCTTTTGTGCTGTGCTGGCTATCCGCTCCTCACGATGTCGCTTACGCAAGCTACCCGGGGGAGAAAAGAGTGCTGCTTTAATCTAATACAATATCAAAGCAAATAACATTAGTAGATTTCCAGGTATGAGGTAAAGGGGTTGATTCCTGTAAGGCCAAGAATGATCTATTCCAGCAAGTCTTTTCTAATTAAAATGATAGACGGTTTTATAGCACACTGGCAGAACAGGTTTTAAGATCTTTATTATCATCAAAACAATATTTTTACATCCATACTAAACCAGCAGATTAGTACAATTCTTTTCATTTAAGATTTTCCCCCATCTTGATTTTAAAAAAAAAAAAAAAAAAAAAAAAACAACAGGCACTAAAATAAGATGAGAGAGAAAAATATTATCCAAATGTGTGTGCAATACATAGAACCCGAAATCCAAAGGTCAGTGAAGAACTCATGACCAGAGGAACATACCTCTCTGGTTTTAAATCTGCTTGCTGCTCTTCCTTTACTGACACTGTTGGATCCTTTTCTCTTCCTAGCTTTGAGATCCGTCCAATCATTTCATCTGGCTGTCTTGCAGTGTCCTGCAGAGCTGGACCCAGGTCAGTCTGTGGCTCCTTGTCCTCTTTAGACATGTTTGGCCATTGTTGCTGCAGTATAGAAGAAAACAATGAGCAACACTGCATTTTGTGCACGTAGTGGTTAATTTTTATCAACATTAACTATTTTTCCCCCCCATCAAATGTATTTATCATCATCATCATCATCATCAGAACAACAGAAAATGTCAGGACAAGAATTCAATATTGTAAACAAAGTTTACATTGTTGCATTGCTGACAATATGCACTAGAATACCTTCAGAATAGAGTCCCCCAAGATGCACTTGGCTCCCTCCATTATGGCCATGTAAGAGAAACGAAGCTGGTTTGAGGTTTGAATGAGGCCCATGCGATACTCCCTCATGTCCAATAGGACTTTCTGTACATCTACAGATGAAGCATCTTTCCTCTTATCCATCTAAAGGATAAAATTACAATAAAATAAAATAAATAAAGACATCCAACTTTAAATGTAAGGCTGCTTGTCTGGGACTAAAGGTACGTTCACACATATGTAGATGTGTCACAGTGGCAAAGAGCACACACTGATTCTCCTTATTCTCCTTCTCCTATATGATGCATATATACACTGGTGAATTTTATACACAAACGCTCTCCCCCCAGAATGTTTAATTTTGTTTGTTTTCAAAAGTGCAATGCTAGTTGCACCACCCACTGCTAACTGTTACTATGGCAACCAGTAGTGGGAACACCTACTGGTAACTTGCAGTGATAAAATTACTGTATGTGTGAACATACCTTAAGAAAGGTTTTTTTTCCCCTGTAGGAAATTTTCAGGGCAAAAAAAAAAAAAGTACGTCCTGAAATCAAGTGTAATCTTTTCAGACAAGCAAATATACAACATGCAATAAAAAAAAAATAGAACCTTTTTATTAAATTAAATTATACAAATCATCATTGTAGCGCAAGTTAAGAAGGAAAGGATTAAAAGGCAGAATCTTACTAGGACCAAGCAAGTGTCAACCAAAGAGAACGTCCCTGAACGGCCAATCCCGGCACTGCAGTGGACCACAGCCGGCCCATTCTCAGGCTCCAATGAGCCAGACCCTCGAACCTTGAACAAAAAGTCGAGGAAAGATGCAGGGGACTCAGGCACACCAAAGTCAGGCCAAGTGGTGAAATGAAAGTGGTAGAGGTCTCTTCTCTCTCCTGTCTAAACAAGTGTAACAAGACATGCACAGTGAAATTTTAACATCAGTAATGTAAAGCATTCCACACAAATCAGTAGGATATGTTTTTCTGTGGTTATCAAATATTTTGGGGGGAAATCAGTTGGGAAATCAGCAGGGAAACCATGCTGGTGGACAAAATGACCTAGTAAAGAAACAGTGGATGGATGACCCAGTGCTCATGGGTGAAGGACATAAAATGTGAAGAACATAATGTTTACCGAGAAAAAACAAGACAAATGAGTGTTCAATGGTGCAGTAAATCTAAATTACAGAGATCAATGAAAGAGCATCTTACTTTGATGTTTTGAAGCCCGAGCAGTCTTGTTGTGTAATGAGTTTCAATGTCTTCAGTCACTACAGTCACCACAAACCCCGTATCACTGAAATACATTTGTTTCTCTTCTTCTGAGGGCCAGTACTGAGCACATTTCTCCTGTCAGAAACAACAGAAAGAGGAAGAATTTTGCTTGTGCTAATACTGGTCATGTAAAGATGCTCATGGATAAGAAAGGAACATCATCCATGAGCAGAAAATACCCATAAATAGGATTTACTTACTGAGCCTTTTTCTATGACTCTATTGAGCATGATGACAGCTTTGGACCGCTGCTCCCAGATCATTAACCAAAAGTGACCACGAGTATTAGTCAAGGGTCCCTGCATATCACAAAAAGACTATTAACATACCACTAACTTCAACAGATGAAAAACTATATGCTATGAAAGGAAATAATGTAAGGAATTAAATGTGTAGGACATATAACCCCAATTCCGAAAATTTGGGACAGTATGGAAAAATGCAAAAAAAAAACTAATTTAAAAATTCAATACACCCTAGACTATAATGAAAACACATTATTTGATGTTTTACTTTGTGAATTTAATTTATTTTTGTAAATATACACTCATCTGACTCAAATCTGATGACTGTATCACATTCCAAAACATGTGTAACATCACCTTTTCTTTTAACACTTATTAAGCGTTTGGTCACTGAGTGAAGACACCAGTTGGTTAAGTTTAGCAAGCAGAATTTCACCCATTCATCCATTAGGCATTTCTTCAGCTGTGCAACTGTACAGTGCCACTGTTGCCTTATATTGCACTTCATAACGCGCCACAAGTTCTCCATCGGAGACAGGTCAGGACTGCAGACAGGCCATGCTAGCACCCACACTATGCTTATGCAACCATGTACTTGTAATCTGGGCAGAATGTGGTTTGGCGTTGTCCTGCTCTGGATGGCAGAATATGTTTCTCCAAAATGTGTACATATCTTTCTGCATTAATGTTGTCATCAAAGATGTACCAAAGTATTCCCGAGCCCATGGCAGGATATTCATTACAGACTCATGACAGTTTTTAAGACAGTGACGTCTGAGGGATTGGAGATCACGCGCATTCAGAAGTGGTTTTCGGACTTGCCCTTTACGCACTAAGATTTGACCGGATTCCTTGAATCTTTTAATTATATTGTGCACTGTAGAAGGTGAAATGCCCAAAATCTACTAATCTACTAATTTGTCTTTGGGGAATGTTGTTCTCAAAGTGTTGGATTATTCGCTGACACATCTGATGGCAGATTGGCGAGCCTCGACCCATCCGTACTCATGAAGGACTAGGCCTTTTTTGGAGGCTCCTTATATACGATGATTAGACGACTGTCTCACCTGTTTCACATCACCTTCTTATTTCAACTCGTCACGTCGCTATTAGTCTTAAATTGCCCCTGTCCCAACTTTTTTGGAACATGTATGAATCAGTTTCAAAATAAATATTTATCTTCAAAAAACTATGCAGATGATTAGGTAAAACATCGAATACCTTGTCTTTATACGTCTTGTGTTTAAATACAAGTCAAAATATATTTACAAATCACTCCTCTTTCTTTTTATTAGCATTTTCCATACTGTCCCAACTTTTTCAGAATTGGGGTTGTAGCTTGCAAGAGAATTTAAGCATGGAGAGACTCAGGCTAGCTGATCTAGGTTTAAATTTTTAGGTTACATTTAAAAAAAAAAAAAAAAAAAAAAAAAAAAAAAAAAAAATTAGATTCTCTAAATTGCCCTTAGGTGTAAGGAATGTTCCTGGTGCCCTGGACTACTAATAAGCAGGCTGAGAGTCCAAATCTCAGCACCACAGAATTCTTAGTGATAAAGTGTAGAGTAAAACCTCATTATTTGGTATCTTATAAAATGCCATTTCCACAGCAGGGGGGAAAACAATTCAGATACTGTAACAATCCTTTATTACATCTGAAAATATTGAGATATATTGTGACTTTTGTTAATAGATTTTGCTATTCAATATTTGGATTTCCCCCATTCATCTTTAAAAGTGAATATACAATTACATCTAAACAAACTGAAACACACTAATGAAATTACTTCACTTAGGAAAAGTTCAGGAGAAGTTCAATCTGAGGCCTTTATCATTTTTAACTACACCCCATCTTGGGGGAAACACATGCATAAGCGCCTCTATAACCTCAAGCTTCTTTCAAGAACATCTTCCCCGGGAACACCCAATATTTAGGGAACATTAGTTCAAAACTACAGGACACATTATGTGTTCTCATACCTGGGTCAGTATGTAGTTTCTCTGAGCTTCCTCCATGGTTATCAAGCTTGCGTTTATGTAGTCATTTTCTAAATTTTCTAATCTCACCCGACTGTGATCATCTAAAAAGGACACAAGAAAGGATGTTGCTAATGTAATGTAAACTAAAAAAAAAATAATGTCTTGTACACTCGTTGTCCACTTTATTCAGAATACCTGTGCCCCTGCTCTTTCATGCAATTATCCAATCAGCCAATCATGTGGCAGCAATGCAACGCATAATCATGCAGATACGCGTCAAGAGCTTCAGGTACTGTTCACATCAAACATTAGAACAGAGGGGTCTTGCTAAGCCAGTGCCCACTAGTCTCAGATGCCTGTTTTTGGCTGACTGGTGTGGAACCTGACGTGATCTGCTGCTGTAGAACATCTGCCTCAAGGTTCGACTTATTGTGCCTTCTGAGATGCTCTTCTGCTGACATGGCTGTAAAGAGTGATTATCCGTGTTGTTGTACACTTCCTGTCAGCTTGAACCACTCTGGCCATTCTTGTCTGACCTCTCTCATTAACAAGGCATTTCCACCCACAGAACAGCCTCTTACACTGGATGTTTTTTTTGTTTTTCGCACCATTCCATGTAAACTGTCTGTTGTGCATGAAAATCCCCACCAACAATTATGCTGTGGTCAAAGTCACCGAGATCATTTTTTTTGCCCATTCTAATGTGTGATGTATAACTGAAGCTCTTGACCTGTATATGCATGCATATGTTTTGCTGCCACATAATTGGCTAATTACATGAATAAGCAGGTGTAGAGCTATTACTGAAAAAAAAAAACTGATCAGTGAAGGTATACTGTATGTAGTATGATTGGTGCATGCTTGTCTCATGAAAAGCACATACATGTTCTATCTGCCACATTTATGAATGGATAAGTGTGCGCAGTTTCCATACCAAGTCACTTACATGGGCTGACGTCTCTGTATCTGTTCCTGTTCTGATTTTCTGGGAATTTTGCCACTTTGCAGGGACATTCTTGAGACTGGTTACGGATTTCCTGAAGACAAAATATATCACCTAATTATTAGAGTCTGCAGTCTAGCTTGCAAATATGAGCAAAGTGAATAATTTCAAAAAGTGGAACCATGCTGATGATTGGTAATGTTGTGGTTATGTAGTGTTAACCGAAATAAAAGGGCAAAGCAACATATTTGCAAGTTGATATACTGATAACAGAGTGTTCAATCAAAGGCTGTGCAAGATGGGCAAACCCATAGATATAGTTAGTTATCCGTGCCTTAAAACCGTCATTAGGTTAATATGGACTTAGACGCAAGTCTAAAGAAGGAGCAGAGCTTTATTGGCTCAGTTTAAGAACAGTTCTTGGAAAACCCTGGTCAGTTCTGAGAAAAACAGCTATGTATAAGCGTTTCACAGGAAGCGCCTAGTCCTGTTATTGCAGCACTGCCTGCTCAAGTAATGCAGTCAGCTGTTCAAGTTTAAATCCTAGTCACCATTCACCTTCTCTTGTTTCTTATTGACATATCCCATCATTTCTCACATCCCAATAACTGTGTGGCGGTAATATCACAACGACAGTGAACAAGAAAACCACGGGAGAGTATGTATATCTATGGAGAACATAATTACATCACGATCACAGTTTAATTAAGTCATCTAACCTAGAGGTCCCCAATTCTATGTATATCTTCAGTGTTTCTAGGTTTCACGCATGCGCATATCTAGCTAAATCTAAACAGCAGGCTAAGAGCTAGCTCGGCGTGGATATTTCTGACCAGTTATATAGGGGAGTCAAACTTAACATGACAAATCCCACACCTTCAAATTTCAATCAACTTACATTATACAGATTTTGCCAGTGTCCATGTGACGCTACGTCCTCAAACTCATCCTGGTCCATTTTTACTCCGTTTCAATCATTTAAAAGGTGCTAGGTCAAATTCCACGCAAGACCCAACAACTCTTCAGTGATCCGTGCTCAGAGGTAGTGATGAGAGCAGTCGAGCAGGAGGAAGCATGCATGTTTCCATTAACTCGTGCTCAGAGGATTTAAAAAAAAAAAAGGTGCCGTTTTGTACTTCCGTAGCTAGGCTAGAGCTCGAAGGACGTCACGGAAAGCCCCGCCCACTTTCCCTCACGTCGCTTGGCGGACGGTTTCAGCCAGACAGCATACTACCACAGCGAGGGATGTCCAATCTTATTCGGAAACGGCCGGTGTGGGTGCAGGTTTTCACTCCAACCAAGCAGAAGCCACACCTGAGTCTATTGAAAGTCAAGCTCAACTGATTAAACAGGTGGAATCAGGTGTGCCTCCTGCGTGGTTGAAATGAAAACCTGCACCCACACCCGCCCCGTCCGGATAAGACTGGATACCCCAGCACAGTTCTCCTATGTAGTAAATAGGGAGCTATTTGGGATTCAGCCACAGACAGGAAATGTTCAGGAGGTCGTGCACGTTTCGAGCTCACAAATGGGAGTCACATACTGAAAACTCACTGAGAAGGCTCAAATATAACCTACACACTTTGCGATAAAATGATAGTGACCTGTTATTAGCACATAATATGAAATATATGAACCATGATTACATGTAAATTTCGTCATGTAAATTAATCTAACGACACATCGTGTGGGAAAAAAAAACTTCAGCTGTGTTATTGATTCTATTAATGATTTCAATCAAAATATTCCCCTATTCTAAATGTTTAGCAAAATGGTGGCAGTGTAAACGTTTTGTGTTATAATGCCTCTTGGTTTTAGAGTACATGTGTATAATACATAGTATAATAGTTCCAGATTAACGCTGATTAAGTTTGTGCATGTGGTCCTTTACGTCACTCTCACAGCTGTCCCTGATGAATAGTTAATCAATAAGGTGAATTTGTTATCCATTGGGTTCAATATACCATGATGGCAGCCAATCCTTATAGCCGTTATTTGGCAGTCTTTTTAAGGCCCAACAGAAGGGTTTTTTGTGTACTGAGCACTTGTCTGTGCGCTGTTTTCGTGATTGCTTGTGCTTGTGCTTGTGCTTGTGCTTGTGCTTGTGCTTGTGCTTGTGCTTGTGCTTGTGCTTGTGCTTGTGCTTGAACATGCCTGGAGTTGTTTTGGGTCTATGTGTGGTGGTGTGGATTAGTGTCTCCTGCTCAGGTAAGTTAAATAAATGATGCTTTTTTTTTTTTTTTTTTTTTTTTTTAAATAAAAATGAGAACTGCTTCAGGAGAATGTGTTTGAACTGGAGATGAACATGCTTTTTGCCTGGGACATATTGTTGTGGATGTGTGGCTGTCTTCAGGATTCTGGCAGTTTACCTTGCAATAGAATGTTTATGGTGTATGTGTTGGCCTGTCTGAAAATAAATGCATGAAATTGGTTAAATGAATTTGTTGCTTTGTCTGAAAGTACCTTATCCTAGTGTGTTCCCAGGCTAGACTCCAGATGCCGTGTAACCCTAACCAAGATAGTGGCTACTGAAGCATGATGAATGTTTCAAACGTAGTGACTGCAAGTCCTCATGCCTAAGCCTGACCGTGCTTGATTTTTCAGGACAAACACTTGACTGTTTTCAATGTGAACTTGGTTTCTGGGACATGTGCCACACTACCAAAACGAATTGCAGTGCTGGGGAGCAGTGTTTTGTTGGCATTGGTGTGGCAGGTATGTGTGCTGGGTGCTTCAG
This sequence comes from Ictalurus furcatus, assembly GCF_023375685.1. Lineage (NCBI taxonomy): Eukaryota > Metazoa > Chordata > Actinopteri > Siluriformes > Ictaluridae > Ictalurus > Ictalurus furcatus. The sequence goes on along the minus strand of NC_071255.1, from coordinate 18,854,224 downwards.
TTGTTTGGAATTATTTTATTATTTTTTTTTTTTAACCTATATAAAGCTGAGTCTCTGGTTTATTTTAGTAACAAGATGTGATCTTCACTGATCAAGGTGTCTTGTGTCTTTTTAGCATCTGTCCTGAAAATTAAGATGATGGGCTGCCTTGCTAATGGCCACTGCAATAAGACCACTATCGTGACTTTTCCTGCAAATAAAACCCTCTACAAAATGACACGGACTTGCTGTGGTGAAAACTACTGTAATGGAGGCCCTGAAGTCCTAATGGCATCATTTACTCTGATGGCACTAGTTATTGCTCAGATAATGGGTATAAATTTATAATTCATTCTATTAAGTTGTTTGATTTTTTGCCCGAGATTTTCAGGGTGGTTCTGCTTAATGGGGAGGTTTAAGAAGCACTGAGCACTCTGGGGAATTAATGAAATCTTATTGAAACAATTTGAAATGGAGTGTAAACCTGTTTTATAGAAGATCTTGATCTGTATTTTGGCTATAAAATAAAATGTATTTGTCCATGTGTTGTGGGGTGTCTGGTTTTTTTAAAAAAAAAACTCAAATGGTGAGGTCCGTGGTGGTTGAGGTCATAAAAGCTGTTCCTACACTAACACAAACTTGAAAATGTACTCCTGGGCTTCTAGTCATTACTGGAAGTCATGAAGTTGGCAGGGTTTAACGATGTAGTTCTGTTAAATACTGTAAATGAGAGTTCTGCTTTGGACTGAAGTTGCCCTGTAGTTGAAGATAACTTCCTGGAGTCTGTGTGAACAAAACATATTGAGATTTTTCACAATAAGGTGCTAGGATGTCAAGGCCAATGGGTGGTGCAGTTAATAAAATGATTCTTGGTAGGGTATAGACAGCCTAAGGCACACTTATAAGCCAATAACAGTAAAATATTGTGACAACTGGGCCTTCTTAAAAGCAGATCAGCTTTTTCTTGGTCTATTTTCAACATCAAATAGCACCTGTGAAATGAAGTTAATCAAGCTCCTTGGTGAAGCTGGCAAAGGTGTGTGGGGTTTCTTTCCCCCCCCCCCCCCCCCATTTCTTTAAGTACAAATCTCCAGCAAAAAGCCTACTGATGTTTGTGTTGAGGCTGTCTTTATGGTTTTGGTGGTGCGTGTATTGATGTGGTATATTTGCACTGCTGCTGTCTTATGTTGAAATTGTCTTCTGGTGACTCTAGAGAGTGGCCTTTTCAGAGGTTCAATTTTGTTTGTTTAGCACTTTTAACAATGGACATTGTCACAAAGCAGCTTAACTGGAATATAAATTTTAAATTCATAAATTTATCCCTACTGAGCCAGCCAGTAGCAAGTGGAAAAAGTTCCTGAGATGACATGAAACCTTGAGCGGAACCGGACTTAAAAGGGAACCCATCATCTGGGTGACACTAGGCAGTGCAATTCTAAATAATCATGGTCAAAAAGTGCCTTTGTGTAATCATCCATTTTGTTGGAGTTAGCAGCTGTTGACTGATGGAGACTTGACTGCAACTCATTGCAACTGCAGTCCTAAGCCAAACTGTTTATCTGGTTTAACTAGTTAGGTATCTGCGCTTATCTAGACAATCCTCGTTTATTTTTATTTTATATATATATATATATCCCTTTCTCCATATAACTGAAACTCATAAACCCTGCCTTGTGCAAATTCTCCAAATGATAAAGTAGAGAACATGGATAGACTAAAAGGGATTGTAAGCCTGCGCCATATTGACTGCGCGGTCTTAACGACAGGCGGATTTTGGATCTTCACGCCGCTAACGTTTCAAACAAGTCAACGCTTCACGCGATTGGTTGGTTATTTTCATGAGTGAAACGTGGCGCTCCAATGAAATTTCAGATTTATCGTGAAGGACCGCCCAGAAAAAGAAATTTAGAGGCGGGCTACTTCGGTTACAGCTCAACTTTGTTTTATTTATTTATTTATTTATTTGGGCTTGTTATAGAGTGGTTTCACACAACTGTAAAGTAGGCGTTTGCAGGCCAGAACTCGCAAACGGTTAAAAACTTTAAGGAGTATTAGCGAAAAGCCGTCTGTTGGTGCAAATCTTTACATCACGCCTGTAATTTCGGAGTCCCTCCGCTGAACTGGAGCCTGAGACCTAATTTGCGGACATTTTCCGAGGTAGTTAGCTGCTGGTGGTCGATAAATAAATAGACGGCAGTGGAAAGCTAATGGGGATAGTTAGATGAACACGGTGAGTAATGGAGAGGAGAACCTTTGGGAACTGTTTGTCTCTGTATACTTAGTTTGTACAGCCGAGTTAGTTAGATAATACTCAATCCCTGCTTTTCTTTCATGGCCGAGTTTTCAGCTAACGGCAGCTATCTAATATAGCAAACAACTTTAGCTAGCTGGGTTATCTCGGTCATCTCAGTTCTGTGTAATTAGTGAGTTACAAAAATTATTTTTACTAACTTAAAGTAAATTTTCCTCGCGGAGTTGTGTGGCTATTGTTAATATACCTTTGCGGAAAACACCAACTTACTGTGAAAACAACCTTTCTGAGTCCCCGACTAAAAAACCCCCGAGAGTTATTGCTAAGTGGAAGTGAAAGCGCTCTCTCTCTCTCTCTCTCTCTCTCTCTCTCTCTCATATATATATATTTATATAAGTGTTTTGTGTGTTTACTTTGAACAGATTTGCTAACTATATTTAAAAAGTGCCACGTGATATTCAGCACATACAGATATGCCCATATTCACCCAAATGGCTTCTGCATTTGTAGATTATTGTCTTGTAAAACTGTAGCTATATCTGAGTCTGTTGTTTTTGTAGAGTGATTGATTAGATAGAGGTTTTTACAAAAACACATACTGAGTTGTCCCACTTTTTGTGTGTGTGTGTACTTTTTGCAGCCCATGCCCCATGTGATGAGACCTTGTGGTGTTGAGTCACAGACATGGACAGCTTCCGAAACCTGGAGGAAGAGACGTTTCCCAGCTTCTTCTCCAACACGTCTTTGGGCAGCGATGGCCGGGCCACTCTGGGTGATGTTACACTGGGCTCCACTCTCGGGGTGCCCATGGCTGCTTCTACTGTGGCTAAAAGTAGAGCTACAGCAGACAACAGGTGTGAGACTCTTGTTTGTATGTTCACAGCATTGCAGTAGTGTGAAACCTGCTGTTGCATTAGTTTGACTCGTGCAGAAATGAAATACGGTTCTACACTTTACCAGAAACAGTGATGTATGAGAGTATACATAAACACAGTGACAAACCGGTGTCCTGTTGATTTGTCCTACCTTGTCAGGTTTTCCTACCATAGCGCAAAGTTATAGCTATATCTGTCGATCCATCCTACCATATTGAAAAATCCTACCGTGGGTTTCTGCTTCGTGTCTGTGACTGCGTAAAATGATTCTGTGCAACTTTGCAGAAAATTCTTATTAGGCAGTGGTAGGATGATTTCAAGTTCAAAATACCCTAACAGATTGTCCTAACAACATAAAATACAGGTAGGATGATTTTACAGTGCAAAATACCCTATCAGATTCCAAGTCCACGCACAAGTAGTAAAAAAAATTATGGGTGTGTTGTTCAGCGTGACAAATGACGATGTCGATCTGCGTATGCGCCGTAATCCCTGGCAGGATAAGATGAAATGTCAGGAAACTGGGCAAGTCAATAATTACAGACAGTAGACTATACAATAAATTATAAATTAGGCTACGTGTTACAGGGATAATCTCCAGATTCACTGTGACTATGCCCAGGGTAAAGCAGTTACTGAAGATAAATGAATAAACAATACAGCAAAAACTAAACCTGGGTTTTCCCTAGCTTTTCAGAGGCCTTACCATATTTATGAAAGAAAGCTGGCAATACGTGTTGTACTTGTAGTCAAAAGTTTATTCATTTCACCAAATAACATGTTTGAGATTTAATGAAAATATATGTACATGTATGAAGAATGTTGAAATACGTATGTAATTAATTTGAAAATACAACCAAAGGAGACAGATAACTTCTTGATTTATTTCAAACATTTATTTCTTTTTTTTTTTTGAAGTGGTCAGCGCCTGTTTTACATAATAATCTCATGGCGTAGACTGTGTTTTCAAAAACACTCTGGGCTTCTTTTGGGACGCTCTCAACTGCATTTTGGAGCAGCAAAAATTTTGATCAGAAAGACGTTCTGTGTGAACACAACCTAAATTTGTTTATCTAACAACCCATGTTAAATACTAACCTTAGTTCAGTCAAGGTATCTTTGTGTAACGTCAACTAAGTAGCTTTGCTGGCTTGCGTAACTTAATTCAGTACATGAATATTCATGTCAGTTAGTTAGGTTAGCAATTTCTTTAGTTGTAAAGTAGGCTACGTTCGATATATATTTATTCTCTATCTGCTATTGCTATTGTTAACATTCACAAGAATTACTCCAGAACAAAAATTGTTTCTACTTTCATTTATTCTTTGTTGAGGTAACTCAACAGATGAGCATCTGTCACACAGCAATCACATAAACGTTTGTCTAAACATTGATTGTTAATTGGCAGGTCGTTCCTGTTGCCAGTTTAACTTTCCGTTCGAGATTGAGCCACCTCTGGGGTTTTTTTTTCTTCTCTTCGTCGTCAGTGCATAGAACTATCAGCGTTATTTTAACATACGTTCTGATATCGTCTAAATATCTTTTTGAGTTCATTCGGCTTCAGGCGCTCCACAAAAACACTTAGGTGCTGTGCCTAAGCCTTTATATGGTAGTGAAAACCCTGTGAACAACAACATTGCACACTAGTGCTTGAGTTAAGTAAACTCATGATCTGTTAATGGTATTGTTAATATTAGAGTAGTGATGTGAACATGTGGCATGACTTGTGCTTGTGGATTTGGTTAAAAAAAAAATCTCACTTTTATTGTGACTTGTGCTTAATGTATAAATGACATGTTACAAGATTAAAGCCCTGTTTACCACTTAATCTTGCATTTGTCCTACTAGTCAGTATCGGGTCAGCATACTGAGAATATCCGTCATGAATTTCATTTGCAAACTGTCTGGCTTTCAAAGGTTGCTCAGTAGAAATTAATGGACAGTTAATGGACTGTACATTTAAGTCTGATAAAGTCCTTATTATTTTTTTGCTACAGGTTAACTGATGTCCAAGCATCTTACTTGGAGCCTGGACTAGTTTTTCAAGCAGGTTCTCAAGGCTCAGGTTGTGGGAGGGAAAAGTTTGCTCTCAGCTTTAAAGATGATTTGTGAGTGTCATCCCCAGATTCATGTCTTGTCCTTTTTATTATTATTATTATTTATCTTATAAAAGTGCACCAAAAAGTGTGGCTGGACATAATATAATGGATGGATTAAATAATTCAAATGAGATTTCTTGCCTTAATCCACTCGGATTTTTCTGATTTCAGGGACAATGTAGATGACTTCATAGCTGCTAATCGTTTTTCAGACCTGTTGGTGAAGGTTAATTTAGATGAGTCAGAATCTGTGTCTACGTCTAAAGCTGCCGTAGAAGTGGGAGCTCCCTCTGTATCTGCTCGGCCCTCTGATTACCCTGATGGTACAAAATTTTTTTTGCATGTGAGACGCTGTGGCTCGCTAGCACCATATGTTGGCATAAGGGAAAAATGTTTGTTGCAAAATCATATGTAAAACTGTAATAGCTTAGCTGAACCTAAACTCAAACTTGTTGTACTGCTCTTATTTTGGTCTCGCCAATTTTAGAATTTAGATTTTAGAATTTTTTTTTTTTTTACCCCATCAGTATTTTAATGATTAATTTTGTGGCACTAAATCACAGAACTCAAGGGACACTCAGATGAATTTTAGTGAATTTTTTTTTTTGTCCTGCAGATATTTCCACTGGCCTATTGACAGTTTCTCATATTGGAGGTAAAGAAACCATTACTGGTCAGGTAAGATCACAAGGGTTGCAAAATACTTTAGTCAGTTGTAGCCAAAGTGTTGTAGCCAATGAACTCTTGCATGTTTTAGGCTGTGTTAGCTCCAATACCCATAGAAGAGGGTCCAGAGAGTGATGCAGTGGACAGTGATGGGATGAGTGGCAGTGTCTCAAGCTTCCTGGCTAATGAGAAGCTCATGTCACTGGACAGCATGAACAGTGATATTACAGGTAACTAGGTATAATGTATATTTTAGAGACTGTATGGCAGTGTGTGTAATACTTGACAAAGTGACCGTATTACATAAATCCCACTATTGGCTTTTTATAAAGGCCACTTACGGTGTGTGTTAAAAAAAATTTAACGACAAAAGACCCATCAGATTCTTTGAGTAAAGCATGAGCATGCATTGATATTAACAGTGATTTCAGATACATCTATGAAACACCATTTTGTCCATTTCAGGGTTATTTTGTTTTCCCCATTTACCTAGTCATGAGCCTGGTCTTGTTTTACTAGAAATGTGCCCGGTAATGTTGCTAAAATGGTCACTGAGTGGACAGGTTTTACTGTATTATAAGTGAGAGGCAATTACAGGTTTTACTCATTAGCACTTTCATAATCAGCAGTTTTATCAAGTCATTTAATTATTTGTTAAACAAAAGGTTTAAATATGATTCAAAGATGACTTATGTCAGCCACAGATTCGTGTCATTCATGTTTTTTTCCTTCTTTATAATGTCATTATCTGATTGTGTCAATCTGAAATCATGGATGAATGAAATGCATTTATTCATCATTATTATTAACTAGTTATTTGAATTAGACAAGTTACATCAGAGGAACACTGGTCTGTACTGTAGACCTTCAGGACTGGCTGAGGGCATTTCTTAGTTTCATGTTTATATTTCTGCAGATGATGATATTGATGTAGACAGTCTGCATGATGAGGAGTTGCAGCTATACTTCAACAAGCTCATTCCTCCAGCCATGCAGCGAGGTCGAGTGGAGGGCCAAGAGATCCCAGCTGCTGTAAGTTGTTGGTGTACCTAAAATGGTTGTCGTACATCGCATAATTGTTGTTTACTGACTTGTTTCTCTATGTACTGCAGCACATTAACTAATGACTAAAATATTAAAGTGTACATTGACAACTGAAATGTAGTGCAGTTTAAAAATTTGATCACTGTATGGCCAAAAGTTTGTGGACGCTTAACAATCACACCACTATACATCACATTCCAGATTTTGTCCCTCCTTTGCTGTTATAATAACCTCCACCTTTCTGGGAAGACTTTCCACTAGATTTTGGAACACGGCTGTTGGGATTTGTGCTCATTAAGCTACAAGAAAATCTGGGAAGTCTGGCACTGATGTTGCTTGAGGAGGCCTGGGGTGCAGTCGGACTTACATTTTAACCCAAAGGTGTCCAGTGGTGTTGAGGTCAGGGCTCTCAAGGTCACTCGTGTTCTTCCACTCCAACCTTGTCCATCTTTATGGACCTCACTTTGTGCACAGGGACATTGTCATTCTGGAACAGGTTTAGACCCGTTAGTTCCAGTGAAGGGAAATCGTAATGCTACAGCATACAGAGACATCTAATTGTAATAACTGTATGCTTCCAACTTTGTGGCACAGTTTGTAGAAGGCCCACGTATGAGTGTGATGATCAGGTGTCCACATAGTTTTGGCTGTATACTGTACTTTATTTGAACAGGCACATTTTGTTCATGGGATATTTAAAGTTTTTTGTGGAGACTGTTTCCTGCTGGCAGTGTGTGTCTCTTTAAGATGTACATCACCTTTATTTAATAATTTTTTTTTTATGTAGGAATTACCAGACAATCAAGTTGGTTCATCTCAACCCCTTGTTACTGGTCCAGATACATCGCCCCAAAACCGATGTAACTTTCTCAATGACTATGATAAGGTAGGATTATATTTTAAGCAAAGAAGTTTATATTATAATTATAGTATTGTCTAGTTCAGGGTTTTCCCTACCATAGAAAGGCTTAGGTGCAGTGCTTAAGTGTTTTTGCGGAGCGCCGAATGAAAGTAAAAAGCCATTTAGGCGATATATTAGAATGAACGTAAAAACAAACGTAAAAACCGTAAGTTCTATGCGCTGAAAAAAAACAAAAACGGGGAGGTGGCTTGATCTCAAATGGAAAGGTAAGCTGGGAACAGGGTTGAGCGTTCAGTGTTTGGACATGCGTTTGTGTGATTTGGTGTGTGACATGCCAAGCTAATCGAAAAGCTGATTGGATATTTCTCTGTACCCTCACCTTGTTATGGTAGTTACAACCATCGAGTCGGATAAGCAAGTTGCAAACCTACTATAAGGTAAACCTCAACAAAGAATAAATTAACTATAAACTTTCTTTTTTCTTAGGGAGTAATTCTTGTGGATGCGATAGCAGAGATACCATAGCAAAATATGTAACTAGTGTAATAATACAACTAAAGAAAAGGCTAACTTGCATAGATATTCATGTACTGAATTAAATTACATTAGCTAGAGAAGCTACTTAGTTGACATTAGATAAATATACTTCAACTGAACTAATGTTAGAAACTAACGTGGCTTGGTAGTTAAACAAAGTTTGGCTGTGTTCACTCCTAACGTCTTTTTCTGATCAAAACCACTGGTCAGTATTTTCACATTATTTTTTATATATATATAGAATTACACACATGCCCTACTGGTCAAAAGTTTAGAGACACATGACTGAAATGTTTCTCATGATCTTACACATTCAGATCAAAAGGTTTTTATGATTAAATGTTTGAAATCTGTGTTGTAGACAAATGTAATTATGCAGAGATATTCATTTCTTTCATTACAAAATTAACATTTTTATTTAAAAAAAAAAAAATCTTTTTTTAAGTGGGTGACTTGGAGCGAAATATTCCGAAAAGCAGCCAATCAGAGTCCGGTATAGGTGGGAACTCCTTTTAATACTGTTTAAAAAGTGTCTTGGGGAGATTCCTCAAGAAATCGGTTGAGAAAATGCCAGGAATACATTTCTGGAAGTTCTAGGCAAAAAGGGCATCTTCTTTGAAGATGCTAAAATATTAAATTATTTTGATTTTTTTTGGGATTCCCATAGTTCCTTTTGTGTTACTCCAGAGTTTTGATGACTTTATTATCATTCTAAAATGTTTGTGGGGGCGAAAAAAATCAAGATCAAGAATGAGTGTGTCTAAACTTTTGACCAGTAGAGTGTGTGTGTGTGTGTGTGTGTGTGTGTGTGTGTGTGTGTGTGTGTGTGTGTGTGTGTGTGTGTGTAAAAACCACTAGGATTATTATGTAAAACAAGTGCTGACCTTCAAAAAAGGTGGAAACATCATTTAAAGGTGATGCATATTTTAATGGGTCCACATATATTTTCATTCAATCTCAAACATGTTATTTGGTGAAATGGCTAGATTTTTGACTGTAAAGTATAAGAAGTGTTAACAGCTTTCCTTTGCAAATATGGTAAGGATAATTGTCAAACAACGGGGGGTGGGTGTAAACAGTTTCCTTTGAATAATTTCAACTCCCCTAACCACCACGACCATGCCCCTGGAACCCAGACTGCACCTAAGCCCAGTGTAAACCTCGGGAAAACTCAGTAATTAATTCTAGTTGTGGTGGTATCGAATATTTTGCTTACATTAGCAAGATACCAGTTGCTAACTGTACATGCACCTGAACTTACGGTTATGTTTTATACATATGATTTGTTAAAATATGCTTCTGTGTTTTAAAAATTGATTTTAAAAAAGAAACATCCTCTTATCTGCCAATTTCTCTTCTTAGGGGGATTTTTGCATGCCTGATGTGCGGCTGGCCGCCACAGGTATGGACTCTTGTCCTGCTAGTGATGAAGATACTGAGGATGAGCTGGAAGCCTCGCAGAACCGTAGCAGAACCCGATTTCTGTTGCCAAGCACCTCCAGACATCTGGTAACATGAAGTCTTGATACTAATCTGTTAACATGTTTGGAATGACATAGCAACTTAATAGCCCAGAAGACACAAGATGGCTTTAAGGCCAGTAATTTATTTGATCAAGCAATGTTGCACAATTTTTTGTGGGGATGAACTTAATTTCAGGACAATAAACGTCCGATAATAGGTTAAGTCGGATTTTATTTAAGAATGTAGCGAAGAACATAGTAGACACCTGTTCATGCTCTTGTTCTTCTGTCACACTCGTATCACGTTAAAGTGTGATGGAACAGAAACATACATTCATACATTTTTATTTTGCTATTACATATGTTTCTTTGTGTTAATGTGTATACAGGTTGGGGAAAGCCATCAGCCTCATTTTAGGCCAGGCCTGGTAGGGGGAAGCTCAGATGATGAGTCTCAGACAGGTGCTCAATTTACAGACTCCAGAACAGGCATTGAACACCGGTGCTCTGCTGAGGGACAAGTGATTGACTTGCCAATAACAGGTATTCAGATTATGTATTATTTTGCATCTATGTAACCTGATGTGTGTATTCACAGCAATGTTGAAAGTTCAACATTTTACACTTCTGGGTGTTCTGTTTTAGGAGATGGTGGAGGGGGTGATGGGAGCAGCGGTAGTGAGGAGGATGGAAATGATGGGGGTGTAGCTACAGTCCTCCCACCCACTGGTGTCCAGACCACATATGACGTGCTACGGGGACTGGGAATCGTGGGAGGAAGTGGGACAGGCGAGGATGAACATCAGTTACTCTCACAGCTCCCTGGATTAGGCCGATTTGTCTCAAATGTGCATAGCCAGGTAATCCATATTCCAAAGACTAGGCCCAGTTCAATATGTTCTCCAACCTTTGCTTAGGTACTAGATTTTCTGTGTATGAAGTATTCCTGGTCTGGTTTGTTTGTTTGTTTGTTTAAAACAAAAAATTAGTTGATGCTTGATGAGTTAATGAGCTAATTATTATGCCTTTAATGAGTTGGGTGAGGTGATGAGGAGGGTAGGGAAAACGTTGCTTAGAGGAAGGTCTATATCCAAATCTGCAACCATCATCTATTTGTGGTGTGTGTTTTCAGATGGGAGACCGTGTGGGCCCAGTTGGAACAGTTGAAACTGATTCTTCAGTTCAAAGTTCTGGACAGACCAGGCTTCAGTTTATAAACCAGAGTATGAATCAGGACAGGCAAGAGGCTCTGGTAAGGTTTGATCCATCTCTGCATAGAAGTTTTAAAGTTTACTTCTCACGTTTTGTGCACTGCTGATCTTTCAGTAGATCAGCTCTTTTAGTTTCATGCATGGGTGCCAAACAAGAGAAAATACCTGTAAATCATTTGTTACTGGTACTGTGGTAACACTATTAATTTGAATGCAAACTAGACTGTTACATGGCCTCACTTTATAGCATCATTAAGTGAAGTTAGCTAATGGATACCTTTTGCTATAACGTCATTGTATCAATTACTCCATTATGCTACTTGCCTGTTAGTTTGATAGTGGCAGTTGAAATTGTGAGTTTGTTTTTGAGACACTGGCATTTTTACAGCCTTGCTAAAGTACTGGTCAGTAATGCCAAACCCCCTTTCCTTTAACAGAATGCTATGGATAGTTCACACTCGGGTGCAACATCTCTGGAAGAACGCTTTGACTCCATTTACCTTAGGCCTGGTGGTGTCTGTAACCTACAGGACTCCACTTCAGGTGCTTCTGCCCTTCAAGGCACTCAAAATGCTTTTGAATTCTCTTTTACCAAAAACCCTTTTGGAGAGACCAAAGCAGGAATCAACAAAGGGCATACCATTGACTTTGGTGATCTAGGTCTCTGTGGAGGCCTTTGTAGGAATTCTGTCAGTCTTGGCCAACACCCACACAGCAGTGAGGAACATCCAGGAGAATCTGTTGAAGTAAAGTTCCACTCTCAAAATGTCCATCAGAATGAAGTTGAGCAGAGTAATATTTGGAATGAAGGATCACGTCCCGACGATGTGGAACTGGAGTTCCAACAAGGTTAGATCCTTCACAAAGGTCTTATTTGCGAGGAATTAATCTTTTTCAGATTTTTGAAAGTTTTTGGTAAATGTTTTTTGCCGTGTCTGATTAAACTAAACCTGCTGTTACACCATTAATTACAGCTAATGGTGATTTGTTTATGGCTAAAATGGTTTATGTGGGTTACAAGCCTTTAAACCCTGCACTTCATCTTTGGTGTCAAATCATTTGGGATGTCATGCATCAAGTTTCTCGTTTTGTAGGTGCCAATGCTACTCATAGTGTTGTCTACCAGAATGAGGATGGGAAATGGGTGACTGATCTAGCCTACTACTCCTCTTTTGAAAAGGAGACAAATGTACCTGATGATATTGCAAACCAGTTGCAGTCTGAGGAATTTGTTGGTGGTGGTAAGTATAGGTGGATGAATGCCTAAAAATATTATTCTGTTTTGACAGTCTGAAACGTTTACTTGTTCTTCAGGCCAGGCTATGGAAAAGATTATTGTGGATCAAGAGGAGTTTGAGAAAGAGCACCAATTCATGCAGGTGGGAGTTGCTCATTTTTCTTTATATTTGTGTGTGTGTGTGTGTGTGTGTGTGTGTGTGTGTGTGTGTGTGTGTGTGTGTGTCCATGCATAGAATTACAGGATTTTTTCCTTCCCACTAATAGGAGGAACAGATAGAAGCAGTCAATAGAAGTGTGCTTCTTGGTGACACATCTTGGAAACTTCCTGCTAGTAGCCACATTCTGATGAGAGCCTCCCAAGTCTCAACTGAGTTTGAAAAGGAGAACCAAAGTTATTTGCGTATTTCCCTGGGAGAATTTTTTCAGCAGCGATCTGAAGCTTTGGGCTGTTTAGGGAGCAGAGAAGAAGACATTAAAAGGGTGAGAGCTTCACAAAAAAATAACATTAAAACTGCATTGAGACTAAGGATGAAATGATTCCTGGTTTCACGATAAAATTCCCTGATTGTTAGTATTACCTGGTCACATTTAATTATCATTAAAACTGTGCGTGATTATCATAATTTATTTATAAACTCGCAGTAAATGCTGTCCACACACACCCAGCACGAGTCTGACGCAAATCTGAAGTGTGGTCATATTTTTGGATTTGATAAAAATGCTGAGGGAAACTTAATAGAAGATGGTAACCCTATTTGCAGAGCTTGCCAGAAGAAAGTTGCTGCAAAAGGAGGCTTTGGCGCTTCGTTGGCACTTTTTCCTCTTTTCCCCCTCACTTTTAAATTGCTTATGAATGCTGGTGCAGCTGTGTGCATTTCACTTTCGCTTCTGAATTAGCTGCAGTTCAGGGGGCAATTGCTTGAATGGTGGGTTCATTAAAGGCACTTGCAGAAGGGGGGACTCTGGGGCCTCAAGCTCCTGCCCTATTTCTAAATGATTGAAAAGTGCCCCTCTCAAAATTGATAAGCAAGTATATTATGTAAAAAAAAAAATAAATAAAAATTTGAGTTCGAATTAACATGAGAGCATGCACAAAACCGGTAGCAAAATAATCACAAGAAAGTCTGAGAACTTATTTATTTATTCAATTCGAGTCCTGTCATGACGCAATCGTGATGCGTCTTGCTTCAACAAGCAGACAGGTATGCAGAGACCACTACCTGTTCTGCTGACCTTTTCATATTAGCAGCATTTTATTGCTGGTAGTTTTCAAATTGATTGAGAGGGAATGTGTTGGTAAGTTCTAGCTACTCAAGTTTGTTACATTTTCAGACATGTAAGTAACTTTTGTTATATTATATGCATGTTATATAGTCAGTAAAGGCACATCTTAAAACTTTGAGACTAAAAGCCAGTTCATCAAGCAGTACTGCTGTTTTATGGAAATCAAAGTGCTGCTGCCAAATGTGATTGTGAAATTAAGTGTTACTGACTTTACAGTAAGTGATATACAGTGGATGTCACTACATTTGTGGATGGTAATACAGTTAAACATGTTTAAATTTTCTTTTAATGATTCTTTAGATTCATCTCTCCACTAAAAGTTGCCATTTTGTTGTAATTAATCTAAAAACGTACAAATAAAATGCCATTAGGTTATATTAGTAGTGTCATTCTCATATTCATTATTGTGACCACACACAATCTGTTTAGAGTGTCAACCAGGGTGATAAGAATATGTAGTTAAATTAAAGTTAGTAATGTAGTTTAAATAGTGATGGATTTGGTGATGGCCCCCTTTTTTTATTATTATTATTATTATTATTTTAAACTTGTCCCTGAGAAACTTTCTGAATGTCCCTGGTTCATTATTATTCTTGATGAAAAACACAACAACAAAACAGTACAATGACAAACTCGCTTCTACTTAACCAAATCTTCTGCCATTGTTTTGTCAGTCAGCTCGCCTCATTCTAGTTCCGTGATAAACGAAATCTGACTCCTGCTGATCTGTGCTGCAACTCTGACTCATTCGGTTCATGCTGAATTGAACAGACGCGTTTTTAATTGTAGCATCCGTTTTCTAACTGAACTAAATTTTTATTACTATAAAAAGGCAACATGACTGTGGGGGCGGTGCCGCGACGGGCAAGTGATGTAATCGTTTGCGGCCCAAGCACAGTGTACTGACTATCGCAGCAAGGCTAGTGACAACAATCCGTCACTTTATAGTATAATATAAAAAACACATTGAATGATTTCAGTGTGTGTATCAGTATATTTTCAGCACAGTTTAACAATACTGTGATAATGCTGATAACCATGATAGTTTTGGTCATAATCGTAATATGAAATTTTCATACTGTTACATCTCTAATTGAGACTAATTATTAGTTATTTACGGTGCTACTGATTGCTATAATACACTATTGGATTCTCTGTGCTGACCAGTCAACAGCTAATTTAAACTGCTACAAGTTAGTCATACAATCTGTTATTTATTATGTCTTATTTTTCTTTCAGCCTTCATTTGGTTATATCATCAACTCTCCAGAGAAGAGGGAGCCCTTTGCTTTGATTAGGCCCTCTGATTTCTCTTCTAGAGGAAGTTCTGTTCGCAGTGAAACGGTCCAGCTCAGTGATGCGGATGAGACCATGAATCCAGGTATGATATTATCTTCCTGCAATGCCCCTTAGAGTCTGGTCTTGGATCAAGGCTTTATGGAAAATGCTAACTTGGTTGCTACTTTGAACCCATAGAGGATTTGGAGAAGACTCTTGAGCCTACACCAGCTGAGCAGCCACTAAAGGGTCATGCAGACCCAAAAGATGTCCAGGTAAGGTATTATTTACTGGAAGTCACATTTATGTTCTTTTACAAAGTAATCTGTTTTAAATATATTTGGAGTGTATACAAGCATTTGATTTGTTTTTCATTTTGAAATAGATTTCACCTGTGTTATCACTGGATCATAAGGGGAATTCCAGTCAAAGTTCTGAATCAAACTCTAGTGGAAGTTTAACACTTAGTATCAGCACAATTGCATCTGCCATTGCAGATGCCTCAATCAGCTCAGACCCTGCCCAGCTTGCAGCAATGATCATGGAGTTATCCAAAAAGAGGCATTCTAAAAGCAGAAGAACAGATGAGCTTGTTCAGACCCCTCACCCTAAAAAACTACTTCAGCAGGATGACCTTCAGAAAAGCTTATCCCTGGGTGACCTGAGTGCTCTTGACATGGAGAAATACCTGAAAAAGGCAGAAGTATCTAGCAGTGATAGTGATGCTTCCAGCTCCCATTCCTGTCTTGACATTCTCAGCTTGGCAGACAGTCTTGCTAACTCTTGCAGGTCTACAGAGAGACAGACTCCTTTACCAAACAGCATCACTCTTCATGCAGAAGAGCATTCAACTCCAAAAGACATTGTAAAGAAAAGTCTGGTTTCACCGAATAACTCATCCAAACAGTCTACAGAAGTCGTGTCCGAAGTTAAGAGGTCTGATGCAAAGAGAAGTTATATTCCACGACCGAAGACTAGCTGCATTCCAACACCCACAGCTCACCCACCCAGGAGATCAGCAGGTGCAGGACAGTCGTTGACATCATCAACGAATATAAAGACTAAACCTGTGCAAGGCAAGTCAGAAAGAAGCAAAAGTGACTGCCACGTACCAACACCTGCAGGAAACCGGAGTTGCTCAGAGTCCAGGGTCGAAATGAGCACAGCTCGACCACAGGTTTCTGGAATGTGTCACTCATTAAAAAGCAATGACCCAATATCAGACTCAATGGCTGCCCCCAAAAACTCTCAAACTGGTGGATGTTCGGAGTTACCTATGCAAAGGAGCTCGCCACACACACCCAAAAGCAAAAATTATATGAAGCAGAATGGGACGTCCTGCTCTGAAGAGGCACAATCCGTTAGGAGCCCTCAAGCTACTCAGACTCTTGGAAAAGAGAAACAGACATTTGCTGCACAGAGTTCTTTTCCAACCACTGATGCACAATTTGGCAAGTTTCTCTTTGATTTATGTTGCAATTACTATGAAATAGCATAATCTTGTTGATGACATTGACTACGTTTACATGGACAGCAGTAATCTGATTAAGATAATAATGTGATTAAGGTGTTTACATGAGTCGCTTTTAGAATACTCCTGTCATGTTCCTGTTTTACATGTTTTAGAACATAATTAGATTAACAGCCCGCGTCATTACGTAACCGGGCCACGCCGTCCGACGTCCCTCCAGAATTTCACGTATCAACATACAGTTTGTCTTCGTTATGGTACCGTATACATTTTTGGGTGTTTTTATTTATTTATTTTTTACGATCGCTTTAAGTGCAGTTAATTATTTGTCATGCTATATGTGCTAATAGACAACTGCTTGAAGCGGTGGGTGTGTCCCAAATCGCGTAGTTACCGTCTATATAGTAGCCGAGATACATGTATTTTTCCCCAACTACAGGCCTATAGTAGGAAAGTATGCGATTTGGGACACAGCCGAACTCTCTTGTTCGCTGTAAAACGTAAAACTGCCGTGTGTGTTCGTGTCCTGTCGCAAAATGTGGTGAAAACTCCCACACGACGTTCATAATGTGATTAAGGTCTTTACATGTCACTACTACACGTCCATAATGCGACTAAAACAGGAGTACTCCACCTGTCTTAATTAGATTATTGCTTACTTCGATTATGACCTTAATTAGATTTAAGGTAAGTAAAAATTGCTGTTTACATGGTAGTTTCTTAGAGTATGGTCTTAATCGGATTAAGAGTGGATTATTGTTGTCCATGTAAACGCAGCTATTTATGTCAGTAGGACTTAATTTTACGTACTGTAGGTGTCAGATGAATGTCTAACTTGTTCCAGTTCTGTGCAAACCTTTTCTGAGCATATTATTATTGTTATTATTATGAAGTGTGTGTATATTTGTTTTTCTTGTTTGTTTTTAAAGCCTCACCTGAGCGCTGTACTTCTGGTGTTGTGGAGGCTAGCCATTGCACCTTTAGACCATCCACCTCTCCACTTACTCATTCAAGCCCAAGCCAGACTTCACTGCTTAGTGGATATGGGTAAACCCCTTTACTCAATGATTGTTCTAGCTTACCTTAACCAATATAGCCTATTTAAGAGTAAGGGAAAACAAAGTAGCGAATAAAATAAGTTTGTCATCTATAATGAATTTATGGTAGTGTATGTTTTTAAATAACGTGATACTTGGAGCATTTACTCATTTCTGCAACCTGTTTGTGTTCTTTAGAGACCTTTCTCCGTCCTCTAGTAGTGGTATGTGTGAGAGAAGTCCTGGGACTGACCCCCTGTCACCTCAGTCTCACTGTTCTAGTCCATCCATGAGCAGGCTCACCTACCTCTCTATTAATGAGAACACTACACTCCCCACACCTAATCATCATCAGGTCAGTATTGAGCTGAGCATGTTAAAATCTAAACGGAAGCAAAAGAACATATGCATTCATTATGATGATGATTTATAATGCCTTTTAAAAAGCCTGTAAAGTACATCTTCCACACAAGGCTTGAATTTGAATGTTTTACAGTTCTACTGTACACATTTTCCTGTTTTATTTACTAGTTAGTGAAAATTATATATATATATATATATATATATATATATATATATATATATATATATATATATATATATATATATATATATATATTATTACACAGTGAGGGGGGAAAAAGTATTTGATCCCCTGCTGATTTTGTACGTTTGCCCACTGACAAAGAAATGATCATTCTATGATTTTAATGGTAGATTTATTTGAACAGTGAGAGACAGAATAACAACAACAAAAATCCAGAAAAACGCATGTCAAAAATTTTATAAATTGATTTGCATTTTAATGAGGGAAATATGTATTTGACCCCTCTGCAAAACATGACTTAGTACTTGGTGGCAAAACCCTTGTTGGCAATCACAGAGGTCAGACGTTTCTTGTAGTTGGCCACCAGGTTTGCACACATCTCAGGAGGGATTTTGTCCCACTCCTCTTTGCAGATCTTCTCCAAGTCATTAAGGTTTCGAGGCTGACGTTTGGCAACTCGAACCTTCAGCTCCCTCCACAGATTTTCTATGGGATTAAGGTCTGGAGACTGGCTAGGCCACTCCAGGACCTTAATGTGCTTCTTCTTGAGCCACTCCTTTGTTGCCTTGGCTGTGTGTTTTGGGTCATTGTCATGCTGGAATACCCATCCACGACCCATTTTCTATGCCCTGGCTGAGGGAAGGACGTTCTCACCCAAGATTTGACGGTACATGGCCCCGTCCATCGTCCCTTTGATGCGGTGAAGTTGTCCTGTCCCCTTAGCAGAAAAACGCCCCCAAAGCATAATGTTTCCACCTCCATGTTTGACGGTGGGGATGGTGTTCTTGGGGTCATAGGCAGCATTCCTCCTCCTCCAAACACGACGAGTTGAGTTGATGCCAAAGATCTCCATTTGGTCTCATCTGACCACAACACTTTCACCCAGTTGTCCTCTGAATCATTCAGATGTTCATTGGCAAACTTCAGACGGGCATGTATATGTGCTTTCTTGAGCAGGGGGACCTTGCGGGCGCTGCGGGATTTCAGTCCTTCACGGCGTAGTGTGTTACCAATTGTTTTCATGGTGACTATGGTCCCAGCTGCCTTGAGATCATTGACAAGATCCTCCTGTGTAGTTCTGGGCTGATTCCTCACTGTTCTCATGATGATTGCAATGCCACGAGGTGAGATCTTGCATGGAGCCCCAGGCCGAGGGAGATTGACAGTTCTTTTGTGTTTCTTCCATTTGCGAATAATCGCACCAACTGTTGTCACCTTCTCACCAAGCTGCTTGGCAATGGTCTTGTAGCCCATTCCAGACTTGTGTAGGTCTACAATCTTGTCCCTGACATCCTTGGAGAGCTCTTTGGTCTTGACCATGGTGGAGAGTTTGGAATCTGATTGATTGCTTCTGTGGACAGGTGTCTTTTATACAGGTAACAAGCTAAGATTAGGAGCACTCCCTTTAAGAGTGTGCTCCTAATCTCAGCCCGTTACCTGTATAAAAGACACCTGGGAGCCAGAAATCTTTCTGATTGAGAGGGGGTTAAATACTTATTTCCCTCATTAAAATGCAGATCAATTTATAACATTTTTGACATGCGTTTTTCTGGATTTTCTTGTTGTTATTCTGTCTCTCACTGTTCAAATAAATCTACCATTAAAATTATAGACTGATCATTTCTTTGTCAGTGGGCAAACGTACAAAATCAGCAGGGGATGAAATACTTTTTCCCCCTCACTGTGTGTGTGTGTGTGTGTGTGTGTGTGTGTGTGTGTGTGTGTGTGTGTATGTATATAATATATTATGTGTGTATATATATTATATATATAATATTATTGCAGTTTCATATCACATTGTGCCCAAAGCTTATGATATCTTCATAAACTTTAATGTCCCTGAAATGATTGATTGTTTGTGAGTGTCCAGTTAGTATCTACATGAAGTTTTCCCATTTAATGTGAATGCAGTATTTGCATGTAATGGAATACTTTTCTTTGTCAGAAAAATAATTCCATGTCCTTGAGTACCACCATCATCAGAGCAAGTCCCACCCCACCAATGGAGCCTGTTGATGCAAATAAACCTATCCATCAGACCCATAATGGAGACCTGAGTTCACGATCATCTTGTCCATCAACCAATCCTGGCTCAAATCAACAGACCTCAGAACATGGCTCACGCATCCAAAATGAGTGCCATATCCACAAGGACTGCAGGCATGAGTGCCGGCCAGTGAATCGTCAGTCCGAGTCTCACCCAAGTCTGTACGCTCGGGTTGACTCTGGTTATTCCAGCAACCTCAACATTAACAATCAGCCTGCTGGACCAATGGAGCAGAATACTAACAAAGTCCCTGATTTCCCTGGAGCTGGGAGTGAGGCTTTTCTTGGCTCACAGTATGGTCCTCCCCCCACCACTTACAAATCTGAAACATTGAGGTATGGGTTGGCCCCAAATTACAACTCCCAGGGTGCTTTGTCAGAACTAACTTGTGGTATACCAACCATTCTAACTGGTCGGTCACTCTTCAGCACTCAGCTTCCACAGCAGTACTTGGGTGCAGAAGGGTCATTGCAGGCTTCATCCTATCATATAGGGCCCCTGGCTGGACCGTATGGTGTGCCAGCTGTGATGACTGGTGCTAACTCACAAATTGCACATACACATGTCCCTGGATCAAAAGGTTTACCATCTGTCTATATGACTGCTGGCCAACATCCTCATCAGTACCCCCTGAGCAAACCTTATGGACAGCCCAGCATGGCGGCATGGTCTGCACGAGATCTGGCTGATCTGAGAAGTAAGTGCATTTTTATTGTTTGGGAGATTGGGCACTGTCCTTTTTGTTTGTAGCAGTCATAGATTAGTGATAAGTTGTCAACTGGACAGACAAACGGCTCCTGAAGACTTATTAGATTAGCACATAAGGTAGCCATATCGACAACCACTTTTCACTCCTATATTCAGATGGGATGTAATGCTACATAAGAATAAATCCGTTGTTGTTACTTAAGGGTTTTTTCCTAAATCAGTGTTTCTAGTTCTTTTAATAACAATGGAACTATTATATTCCTGGTTTGTTATATTTATTATTCAGCCCAAGTGGTTGTCCCAGATGAGCTGAAGTTTCCTGGTGCATGTTGTGTGGGCATTGCCTGCCAGACATCACTCAGCATCTTTAACCCCTCCGAACGCTGGCAACAGGTGGCCATATCTATAGTAAATCTGTCCATCGATGGAGAGAAGGTTAGAACACTTTACTTATTCGATCAATGACTTGCCCAGCCTGATTTAGTAATTGTTGTATTTGTAGCCCAACATGTGAATTTTGTTTTAATGCCTAAAACTGCTTGTCTATCTGTTAGTCAAAGTAGTGTCGCAATGAAAGGATATTTCTTGTTAATCACAGAAACTAAACTTTTCTGTCAGATTGAGAACGAACTGACCTAAATGCTCTACTGGACACACTACTGTAACGTTTCAGAAATGTACATCACCACTTGAATGATCAAATAACCATTGTCACTCTCAAAAGCTGTTTATTAGAAATGAACATTTTTAACTGCTGGTGTCAGTTGATCAGTTTATTTAATTTTGGTTTTGACTGTTTAACTGTTATTGTCCCTAGTCTTTACTTGATTCCACACTGACTTCAGCTGGTAAGTGGAAGTCAACTAGTAATAGTGATTACTTAATACTGTACATATCTACCAGGTGGACTCGCTGCCGTACCAGTGGCTGATTGTGAAGAATAAGACCATCATTGGACCTAAAAGCACAGAAGAGCAGAAGGTGCTGTTGATTGCTCCAAAAGCTGGCCTCTACCAGTGTACTCTCAGTGTGTCATCCTGGCCTGCTTCTGCTGAGAGTGAGACAGTGGCACAAGCTGAGGCCTTTGCCAAGAAAGTAGTACTCATTGCAGTGGCTGAGAACCCAGCAATAGAAGTAAGCGTTTCGTGCATGTTACAGTATTTAATGTTGTGGACGGCACTGGAGCATTTCATAAAGCATTTTGATCTAGATAAAATGAACAGGGAAATGAACTGTGTGTGAAACTGCCTAATATAATTTGTTGGTTTGTTAATAGGTGGATGTTGGCAAGACTGGCTGTCTGGACTTTGGAGACCTGGCAGGAGGCAGTGTTAAGTCCCTGCCTCTTAAAATGGTCAACAGGACTCGAGCAACTGTGCCCATACGTCTAGTTATAAGTGCGGTTAGTGAACTATTTCTTGCATTACCTCTAATAGTGTGAGCTGCAGAAATATGTGCGAAGTATTTGTGGCTTTTACATTGACTGAAGTTTAAAGAAATGTGCTTGCAACGTTGAATTTTTTTTTTTTTCTCCCCAGAATGCCTCAGCCTGGCATTGCTTCAGCTTCTCTAAGAGTCCTGTCACTATGACATCAGATGGCTCTCTCCATTCTGGTGGGAATTTGACCTCCATTTCGGTCATAAACCATGTGATGCATTCCAGCTGTGGAGATGTAAGTGTGTATAATCACAGCAAACATGACACTAATCTGAACTGAATTCTAGCCATGCTACACTGAGCTGTATTCAAACTTTTTCTTTTTTTGTTAACAGAATCCAGACAGCTTTATGGTGTGGGTTCACTTTACCGCACCTCAGAGATTCAGTGCAAAATTAGGTACTGATATGTTATGATGATGATGATGACTCTAGTTTTTCGTGCGTGCCCGCGTGCGTGCAGATTTGAACCAAAACCTTTCATACTGGTTGTACTTGAAACAGCTGTCGTGTGATGCAGGTGAATTAGGCCCGCCAGACGAATTCAGTGCTCGTGTGGATATTGAGGTGGACAACCCTGGCCCCAGTCGCGTGATCCAAAGTGTTGCTCTCAGAGCAAGGTCTGGGACAGCCAGAGTTCATGCTCCCAAGGATCTGCAGGTAAGAAGTTGCAGTTTATCAAAATAGGACCCAGCTTTTGGCGGTCTATACACTGATACTCATACATACTGATACATCTGCTTTTTCAGCATGACAGAATTGACTGCCCTTATTGAATGGGATTGAATGCATGCCTTGTCTGTTGTTCATATAATTATTAGTCTTTACTGTGTCTGGGCTCTGGAAGTTGTCCAGTTCACATAGCTGGACATCAGGAGCCTTAGAGCCTTTGGGTTGACTGGTTTTCATCAAGCTGTTGTGTAATTTAATTTGTATTGTACATGGCTTATTTGCTTGTAACTGGTCTTTCCAGACTGTTTGTCTTCAGACTCCACTGGGACAGTCAGCCAGCCAGACTTTGCCATTAAAGAATGCAGGCAACATTGATGTGCAACTTAGACTGAAGGTACATTTTCTTCTCTGGTGGGGAAACCAAATTGCTGGAATTGCATTTATTTAAGCAAAGTTTACAGCTTTGGAAATGTGCAGTATTATATCAAAGAATGTAAAAAGAGAGCAATTATATAGTGTGTTGTGAATATTTGGATTTACAGTGTAATGATGGTGACAACTGCTTCATGGTAAAACCTGAAGAGCTACTCCTGCGAACTGGAGAGGAACAGGGAATTGTTGTTACTTTTACTGCCCAGAGCAACAGAAAATATAAAGAGTGGTATGTCACTTTTTATTTTGCTTTAACCCTGTGGCAAAATGCATGATCGCATGTGAGTTGGAATTTCCAGTATTGACGCACAATGTTTCTTTGTTCTCTCAGTCTGTTGACAATCTTCGTACTGCCCAGTGGGCCACAATATGAGGTTGTCCTGAAAGGAGAGGTGGTCCAGGGGAATTCTGGGAATGTGACATCTGCTCAAGTCTTTGTGCCAAATGGTGAAGTGCCACCAATCCTCTCCAACAAGCAGTTCATGGCCTGGGGAGGAGTCACTCTAGGCAGAGCTGTGTAAGCCCGCCAGCAACATGCACATTCGCCAACAAAAATATCTACAGATTCGGTTTGTTTTAATTTGAAACATCATGTTTATGTTGCAGGCAGCAGAAGCTAATACTGAGAAACAACTCCCCCACTACATCACAGCAGCTACGAATACTTATCAGAGGTCAGGACCAGGACTGCTTTCAGGTTAGTTGCATTAAATGTGCAGACATGCCAACATTTTGCATATGAACCCCTGTATTTTAGCATCGGAGTAGTCTGCTACAAGTTATTGCACACAAATACACAAAAAAGAGTATAACCAATACACAATAAAAATGGCAATTGAAATTTGGTAATGATTATTCGAACGTGATTTTAAAAATACGTTCAAAGAAGAATTTTTGTTTTTCTTATCTTCAGTTGCAGAGTTCTTTTGGCCCTGATGAGCATTTGACTCGTAGCAGAGAGCTATTAATTAAACCCAAAGAGGACGTGGCAGTTCACCTTCTTTTCGCTCCCACTCGTGTTGCTTCCATGCTGGCCAAGCTTGAGATTAAACAGTCTGCTGTCCGACCCTCTCAACCTGGAGTTAAATTCACTGTAAGTATACTCTTGATATTTTACTCGGAATATCATTTGATCTGTTGTTCTCTTGTCAGTTTGTTCATCAAATCTTATTATTGCAGATATTTGGGTGGAAATTTTAAATCTAAATATGTAATGCACGCTGTAATGGCTTGAAAATAAAATACAATGAGGAATGCATTGGGGAAAGTACCAAAAGTACCAGTACAATGGAGTATGGTACTTGGGACCATATCATCTACTTACTCTACTCTCATATTTCTCTGGTTCAGTACTGGCTGCAAAATATTGTCACTCATAAGCAGCAAGGCTTTTTGGTAACTGAATTTGTTACTATAATATATGAGGCCAAAAAATGTGATGCATCCAACTGACAGCTATGAATTCAAATATTTTTGGCTTTTCAGAGAAACTCTCGGCACACCATTTTTTCCCCTATATTGGATACTGCTACTTTAATTTGTAACTGGAAAAATACTTTTTTTTCTGCCTTTTTAAGATCCCTCTGTCTGGTTATGGAGGCACAAGTAATGTGATTTTGGAGGAATTAAGGAAACGTTCTGATGGTTATGTGGCCACACTGAGCGGCATTCAGAAAGGCAGAGTCAGCAAACTTTGTGTGTGCGTGCGAAACACAGGCTCCAGAGCTGCATTTATTCGAGCTGTCCCATACAGTGACCTGGAGAAGCGCACAGTCATGGACTCTGCCGTTATCAGCCTGTCACCATCACAGTTTATACTGAAAGAAAGGACGCAAGAGGTGAGTTGATTTTGCAAAAGTTTTGTTTTTTCATGTGTGATTGGAGATTAGTTAACAACTGTACTTGTATCTGAAAGACGGTTTTCCATTCGCAAAAATGGATTATATTAATTTGGTGTTCCAGATAATGCAATACTATCATATGACCAATTTGCATGACATGAAGAATTTTCATGCAGTGTTTGAAGAAGGATTTTATTCTTTGTAGTTGATTTAAGTTGTGTTGAGAGGTAGTCAGTTTGCATTATACTACTCTATTTTCAGGTGATTACAGTGGTGATGAAGGCATCGTGTAGGGAGCAGGCTCTCTGCCAGACACACACTGCTCTCCTTGCCACCATCTGCCTCTTCTGTGGAGATGAGGTCTCTCGCCAGCAATTCAGGAAGTCAGTAACAGTTTTGTTCGAACTTTCTTTTGTGTCTAATCAGCCTCAAGAGTTTGTTTCTCTGATTGGATGTCTGAGGAATGTTGATCTCTCTCAGGTTACTACGCATCAAGCCTGATGTAGGCAAAAAAGTGCTGTCTGAAAACAGCTTACTAAAGAGCATCTCCTTTGATGAGCCTTTCCTTGGTGAGGAATTGATTCAGGAAGGTAAGACCTCTTGTGCATAGACTTTTATTTTCTACTAAATGACATTCCAAGTTGCATTAACATCCTTTTTTCACAATGCACGATGACCAACTAAATAATGAATCCTGTATTTTTATTCCCAGCCTGTGACCTCCCCCAGAGGCCGAATGAGGCTCAAGTTTTCTATGGAAACATGAGTAAGGTTATCCTGTCACTACTGGGTACAGTGGAAACCGCTGCTTTAGCAGCGAGTGATCATATTGAGTTTGTCAGAGCCTTACAGCACCATGCCATGGATTCAGATAGGTACTATTTTTAAAGCGTTACCATTTTCTCTTGAGAAAGTCTGTAGGTAGAAAATAATTACAACAATAGGCAATGAATGTTGCAGGTGGTACTTGCATTAAGACATAATGATGTGCCATGGGGGGGGGGTTTATCATACTTGTTACTTATATCTGAATTGTTGGTGAGAGGCCTCATCTCCAAAAGAGGCAGATGGTGGTGAGGACAGCAGCATGTGTCTAGTGAAAATTGTCATTAAGAGTTCAAATGTAGGGGCTCTTGTAGTGCAACAGGAGACTGTTCTCATGAAATACCCATATGTTCCCTGTAAATCACAGCAACATGAGCTAGTTGTGAACTCATGTTTATGGAAGAGGGTAGATAGGGGTTTGGGTAGGGAGGTGTAAAATACTCATATACTCAAATACTATAGCAGCAATATTCTGTTTCCCTTTAGTGGTCTGGGGACTTCAGAGCGTCACTTCAGTAATGTTTCCCTGGACGTTCTTCCAGTAAAAGGGCCACCGCTGTGTGCGTCAGAACCTGCGCTCAAACGGACTGAGTCTTCTGTGGACAACACCTGGAGTGTCCAGCCTGAACAGCTGGTCCTCAGTGCACCCACCATCAGTGAGTTCAAACACTCCCTCCAGGCTTCACACACATTGTACTACCGATTACAGTACAGCAGGTTAACTCTGTGTATGTACAGTATATGACAGTAATGTTTGTGTACATCAAGTGATGTGTAAAGTGACCATGTAATTTGGCTTACTTTCAACGGGAATGCAGTTAAAAGACGGCAGACTAAAAATACCACATTAAGAAATTTCATGAGATATTTCTTGTACCTTTTTTATGTAGTTATGATGCTGTTAATTTCAACTTTACCCTTGCCTCCCGTCTTAGAGTTTGCGGTTACTGAAGTGTCTTAATTTGTGTTTGACTATAGCTGGTGTAGCTGATACCAAGCATGTGCGGATCCTGAACTGTTCAGATCGTGAACTGAGATTTGAGCTCTCCTGGCCTGCCCACTGCCTGACCATCACTCCTCAACATGGCATCATTGAGCCCCAGTATGACTTGTGCACTCACACACATGCTTGTATATGTATGGTTGTATAGAGTCCTTATTATATAATTTTCCTCTCTGTACAGGAGCAACTTGCAAATATTAATTAGCCCAAACCCCTCATTGGCAACCAAAACTTCTATGCTTCCATGGAGTGGCCAGATATATGTCCAATGTGACAATCAGCAGAAGGTATTAAGACATTGTAAACTGTGCATTTTGTCTATAGAAAGTCAGCATGGTCAATCCCGGTATTAATTTTTACTAAGCTTCATATGATAAATCTAAAATTCTAGACTGTTAAATTTAATGTGTACTGCTACTGTCTAGTTTATCAGAGTGCAGATCCGTCAGGACCTGGCTATGGACATCTCTGCTGCTGGCTCGTCCTCGGACCACTCCCTCTGCCCCCTGCCACCCCAGGCGGAAACCCCTGTTGGCTCAGGTCTCAAAGCCCAGTGCAGCAGCCCTCAGACTAGCGTGGAAATTAAGAACCGCACAGTGGTCTTTCCCTCCACCTGCTCTGGAGAGTCCTCAGGTAACAGATGATAACCAGCAACTACTTCCAGTTCCAAAATTAGCATAACCTCTTATGCACATCATATACGATTGATGTGAGATCATACTTGTATTAAGTTTTTTTAAAAAAAATTAAAAACCTTACCATTTGTGCTGTCTCACCTTCAGGTTCCTGGTTTATCTGGTAGTGGTTTTAGTTTCACCGTCAGTGGTAGTGGGTTTTAGACATACAGGGTGTGTCTAAAAGTTTCCTTCCATGTTAGTTGTGCCTGTGGATGCTCATGGATGTCCGCTCCTCGGTTGGTCCGCAACACTTCCAGTCTTTTTGGATCTATTAATAATTTTAAAGGGTCGTATGTGGTGTGCTTGTCATGTTTCCTGTTAAAGTCCATCACAACCTTGCAACAACTTTCCGATCCAGCCATGAGAATGATTTCAATGCATTCTTCCTTTGTCAAAGGCATTCTGGAAAAAGAAAACTAATATAAAATAAGTATGAAAAACTGTGGAAGATATTTTTCTAAAGATTGTTAATTTCCCCCACGTATGGAGACGTTTGGGATACCCTGTAGTTTAGGGCAGAGGTATTAGATGTGAGCACAGAATCTGTGTGGATTTGGAGGAATACATAGGATCATTGTTTTATTGAAAGACCTAGTGCTGAACTGGATGGTGCTGCCAAACCTGTGTTTTCACAGATTCTCTTAAGCCATATGTCTTTATCATGACTGAGACAAAATATCTGGAGACTGAAGAAGCTCTTGTTTAGTTTTGTAGCTATGAATGTTTTTCTTTGTTTTTTTTCCCCCCCTTGAAATGTACAGAGTGGGGAAATTTTGCTTCTGAACAAGTTTTTCTTATTTTCAGAGTATTCTGTGGAGGTGGAGAACCATGGGGAAGAAGTTAGGTGGTACCTTTCATCTTTTGCACCTCCATATGTCAAGGTATTTTTATCCCATCTTTGAGCCTTGGAATCACTTTATACATTCTGTGAATATTGTTTTTTAATATAAAATAAAGTTTAAAAAAAAATTACAAAACTTTTGTGTGACCTTTAGGGTGTAGATGGAAGTGGAGATGTTTATCGGGCCACGTATACAGCATTCAGATGCGAGAGAATGTCTGGGATGCTTGGGGTCAAAGAAAAGATGCAGGTGAGACAATAAAGGAGATTTCTTTCCATCCGTAACATTTAGGGACACCTTGCTTGATTTTCATACTGAAAGATACTGTCAAATCTTGGTGTGCTATGCCTATTCATTTAATCAGTTACAACAGGCAGGTTCATTAATTGCTGATTTATTTGGTTTTGTTTTTCAGGTGCCGTTTACATTTCTCCCGCGGGACGGGGGGGACTATGCTCAGTTTTGGGATCTTGAGTGTCACCCAGTGACCAAACCACAGCAAAAGAGCCGCATCCGGTTTCAGCTCTGTGGCATGGTGAGGTTCTCATACGTGATTTAATGAAATAACGTGTAAATAATGCTTGACATTACTTCTCATATAGCTGTTTTGAGAGTGAGACAGAATTGTAGCACAGTGGCAAACTTGAGTATTGAATGGAATTGTTTGGTTTTGCAGGGCATAAGAGCAGGCGCAGGGACAAGCCGTAAAGAAGACTGCACTCTAGTACGGACAGACGTCAATGTGAAGAGCAGGACGAGAGTGGAGTCTGCAGGCTCGAAGACAGGGTAAGATGTGTACTGTACTGGTTTCTGAGGGAGGGAAAGTTTGACTTGTATATTTATGTGTGAGCATCCAGAAAGGAGATGTGAATGTTTTCCTAAAGATAAAAAGTATGTAGTACAGCAACATGTTTTGTGTATAAGGCTTTCTTTCAGAAAAGATTTTCATTGGCTTATTAGCTACGTCATGTTTTCCTCGTTCCCATTCAGTACGGAGCCCTCCAGGAGAGGAGTGTACGCCCCTCAGAGTCTCTACACGTTCCCTGCCACACGTGTGGGTGAGGTCAGCACATTGAAGGTCAACTTTCGAAACAACTCTTGTGATACACATGAGGTGAGTGTTCACAGAAAGCTTTAGGAATTTCGCAACCTTTAACAGACTAGTACTGCATCTCGAGTCTTTCTAACATTGGAATAAAAACTGGACTTTTTAACAGCACAGTTTGTGCTTGATTAATTGAATATTAAGGCTTAGCTGTACCAGAGTTTCCGTTAAGAAGTTTTAGAGCCCAGCAACACGTCCAGCAGTGATTTAAGTTTACTGGACAAACTGGAAAAAATTTCAGTGTTTATTTTGGATTGTGCATAGTATATGCGATTGTGGCGGCAGGGGTGTGGTCGTAGCATGAGTTTACTTGTGCATGTCTGTGCTTTCAAAGCCTCCCATAACAAGAGTGAAGGCGAACCAGATGCATGTCAGCATTTTCATGTCGTTGAATGAGTCCACTGAAAATCAAAAGTGAAAATAGAGAGGATTAAAAAAAAAAAACATTTCGAGTTCTCCTCAGCCTCCCGCTTCCTCATTCCTGACCCAAACCAGATATGTTAGTGATAATAATAATAATAATAATAATAATAACAGCAGCAAAACAATCAAATGAAAGAAAAGTTTTTCTTTTCCACACTGTTAAAATAAATCATAATTGTAGAATTGGCGTCAGTGACCTATACAAGGTCTTACAAGGACCTATACAAGACCTATAAAAGGTCTTAGTGACCTTTTCCTACTGAAGGCAGGTACATAAGGCTTTTTTCATGCGAGCAAATCAGAGTATACTTTACAGGAAAAATGTGAAAAAACTAATTTTGCACAGACCTTATTTAGGTGCGTAATTGTGAATGTACTTTGTGTAACGTCTGCTTCGTGTTAATATTTGTACGGGACATTGTGCCTGACCGTTTTTTTTGGACGTTTTGAATTTTTAACGGTCAAAAAACGGTATTTACCGGCTAACGGAAACTCTGAGCTGTACATATGCATATATCACACTTGCGTGTATGTAGTTATGTTTAAAGAAACTGTCCCACTAATTAATTTGACCCCATTATTGATCATCATTGCATGGGAGTTTGTTGCCTTCCAGTAGAATCTGGGAGAATATTATTTTACTGTAAATGTTGCATGTCATTGATGTTGAGCTTCTCTAATTGACTTACAGCTAAGATTTTTAAGTCCTTCAGAGCCTTTCTACATCAAGCATTCCAAATATTCTTTAAGGTGAGTTAATTAGTATTGTACAGAAACAATCAGTCTATTTATCTCTGTATCTGTCTCTCTCTCCCTCTGTCTTTGTCTGACTCTGCACCTGTCTTTTTTTTATGTTCTTCTGCCTCTTTCTCTCTTCTCACACAGTTCTATACACTGTTCTATGTGTGGAAAAATTGAAAGGGCCTTAATTTAATAACAGAGTGTAATTTATTAATTTTTTTTATTTGAACAACTGTCTCACTTCCTGCTGCACATCCCTGCTGTGAGACCTATTAATGTTTAACTGCAGGTATATGCATGAGTGCATGTAGTACTTCATGCATGCATACACTGACAATCGTGCATACTTGTGTGTTCATTGCTTGCTGTGAAGTTTCTTTTATCTTGGAACATGATGGCTGGCAAATATTGCACAGCAAATGTTTTCATTAGATTATTTATAAATATAAATATTGGTATCCATATTGATGAAAACCTGTGATGTGATATAGGTGACCATGTTGTGTATTTAATCACTGTAAAATTGTCATTCCATCCATGCTTGTAAATTTCATTTGCTGCTTAATCATTGTGCTTACTTTGCATGTTCCCAAGTGTTGAGAGAATCTGACATCTCTTCCTTTTTCACCAGGACACAGCATTATATCAACCTTCCTGTGCAGTTCAAACCGACTGCTATAGGCCAGTTCACCAGCTTGCTGCTTGTTCAGACAGACACAGACGTTAAGCTTGCCATAGAGCTCTCTGGTGAAGCTTTACCGTAACAGTCACAAACATTGATTGCTTATTTAAGTATTCTGTTCATTTCCTCTCCACTTGGTTAGTGTGAGGCAAAAAGTGGGTAAGTGGATGTGTAGTGATGTACCTTTTGAGGAAAGTGGGGCTTTTTTTCAATTCAGTCTAGACATTAAATATAGAATAAGCTTTAATATTGCACTAACCCATAATCCAGTATGCCTAAGGGGAAGCCATTAGCATTAATTAGGTCACTGGTTTTATCCATGCTATGTGATTCAGTACCATTTCTTGCCTTGATGAGGAACATTTGAACAGTACATCTTATTTTATATTAGTAACACTTGTAAATTTGAATGTTGTGTGGTATTTGTTACTTACAAACCATACATCACTAATACAGAATAACCTGTCTAAAATTGGGAACTCAAAACTTAAATTTGTTGAACATTTTGTACAACACCCTGTAAATGTATTATTTATTTTAAAATTCAAAATAAAGATTGATTCATGTTGGAGATTTATTTATTTTTATAACTTCTGAGATTTACACATTATGAACTGGACAGTTATCATATTTAACAGCTCATTCAAATGGTTATTTACAAGATATAATCTCGTCCTGATTAAGAGTACATGTGAGTGTAGTTACACGTAGTTGTATTTTATTTGGAATACTTGAACACTATTTGCCAATAGACATTCATCAGGAATTAAACAGAACTAACTGTTACATTAACACATCACACCAAGTTATTCGTCTGCAAGTGGTAACTTAATGGTTAAACATGTGATAGCACAATAGTACTATAACTACTTAATAAGTGAACTGTCATTAACAGAAATACAGCTTAAGAATGAAAAACTTGTCTTAGTGCAATTATGTCTTCCCTGTGCATATATTTTAACTAATTAATTAATTTGCTTGGTTGGTAGGTAAAGCATGGCAGAGAGTGCGAACAATATTCATTAACATCCACAAAAGACCATGTTAATTTTATTACAGGTCTCCATTACCAAACATAAAGCAAGGTTCTTAAACTTCAGTGCTCTGACAAAATTAACTGGCCTTTTAATATTGAGCACTTGCACGGAGTTCTCTAGTCAGATAAAAGTGTAAACTGAATAGAGCTGAGTTTGTGTATCTTTAAACCTCTTGTTTAATGAGTAGGGTGAGTAGACACAAGGGTAGACTCAGTAGCCATGTGCACAGCTGAATGGTTGTTGCAGTGTTGAAGTTGCACAGGTGACTGCTACAGCATGCAACTTCATTTCCATTTCCGCTTGCATCAAGTGAGGCAGTGCCTGCAGCCCCTGCACATGTTCTCAAACTGGAACACTGCTTCACGATCACTTTCACTTCACCTACACAGAGAGGAAATTAAGTTAGCCATGATTTTCACTGTTGGCTAATTTGTGCTTTTGTATCTTTATACTTCAGTAACTTGTACTTCTTGATTTGAAGACCGTTATCAGCTGCAGTAAATCTGCAATTATTGTACAAAGTCGTGTACAGTGCCATGAAAAAGTATTGGCCCTTTCCTGATTTCCTTTATTGCATAGTTGTCACACTACAGGTGCATCTCAAAAAATTAATATCCTGGAAAAGTTGCTTTTTTTTGCTAATTTAATTCAAAAAGTGGAACTTACTTTTTTGAGATACTGGATTTTTGACTTCCATGAGCTGTGAGCCATAATCATCAAGATTACAACAAAAAAAGGCTTGAAATATTTCACTTTGTGTAATGAACATAGAATAAGAGTTTCACTTTTTTAATTAAATTGGGGGGGGGGACTTTTCCACGATATTCAAATTTTGAGATGCACCTGTATAAATGGTTTCAGATCCTCATACAAAATGTAAGATAAGGAGAACAAAATATACAGGAAATATATATAGGAAACAAAACCATTTTTAAATGATTTCACTGATTGAAGGGAAAAGGTGGTAAAAGTAATTGCCCCCTAAACCTAACTGGTTGTGCCATCTTTAACAGCAACAACTACAACTTCTGATAATTGTACAGGAGTTTTGACAGAATTGCTTTCATTCCGCCACATTAGAGGCTTTTGTGCATCAACTCCATGTTTAAGGTCCAGTCACAGCATCTCAATGCAATTCAAGTCAGGACTTTGACTAGGCAACTCCAAAGCCTTAATTTTTTTGTTTGTTTGTTTCATCCCCACATCACCATACTACTACCACCACCATGTTTGACTTTAGGTATAATGTTTTAATTGTGGAATGTTGTGTTGGCTTTATGCCAGATGTAACGGGATCAATGTCTTCCCAAAAGTTCCACTTGCGACTCATCAGGCCACAGAACATTATCCCAGAAGCCTTCAAAAGGGGGAAGGGGGGGTCAGCAAGGTGTTTTTGACAAATGTCAGATGAGACAAATGTCATATGACATTTGTCTCCCATGGAAACCACTTTTGCCCTGTGTCTTTAATTGTGGAATGTTTAGATTAGGTTTAGATAGTCACCAATCCTGGGTGTGTGTAGTCCAACTGAACCCAATTTTTATTTAAATTTGGTTAATTCGTCAATTGCATAAGTAAGGGGGTAATTATTTTTTTCAGTCATGGGTAGCTGGTGTTTGATTATTTAAATATATGGTTCATTTAAAAACTTTTGTTTACTCAGGTTAAAGCTCTAAAACAAAAGTGTGACATGCTAAAATAAAAGAAATCGGGAAGGAGACTAACACTTTCATGGCATTGTAGTTTCTTTGGTAATTTAGACACAGTGTATGATTTCCTAGTTACTGTTACTTTAGACAGCTCTTACCCAGTATGTCCACAGTGGTCATGCAGGTATCAAGAGGAGCCCGACACTCCTCTGCATTTCTGTTGCAGTACTCATTAGATGGAGTGGAACTGCACACATAACACTTCAGAGAATATACTGTAATATACAAGAAAATAGGTAGAATATTACAGGAATCTTTTCATGTATCACCTTAAGCTCACTTGGGGGGGGGGGGGGAAATACGTCATTTAGACTTATAAACTTACTGATATAGAATTTCAAACATTTTGCACATTTTAGAAATGTTTTCCGAAAAACAAGCGAGTGGCCCTAGCAGATTTAATACAGACTATAGTAAAGTTATTAGGTGGACACAAACATCAGCATAGCCTTTTCTCTGTGACAATGTCTGGATAAATTGACCTTTTTTTTTTTAAATGATAAGATTTTCACATAAATACATTCTCAGAAATCAGAACAAAAGCATTGTATTTATTACTGGGGCTAAATTCAAAAGTTAGAATCACTTTCACGAAATCTTTGATATTAACAAAGTTGAATGGAACTAAGTACTTTTTCAGTAAATGAAAATTCAGTACCTGAGTGTATAGTTAGGAAGAAAACCAGCAGTCCAGAAAGGTTCTCCATGCTTCTCGACCAACATCTGCATGTGATTGCTTATCAGACAGTAAAGGACTTTCTCCCTTCAGAGACCCACCCAACAGCTGTTTTATCTAATTTTCCTGAATGGCATGAGCTATCCCAGCTAGGACCCCCTCATGATTTTGACCCTTTGGCACAACAACACAATAGCATTCTTACAGAACAACTGTAGCTGGTTATTATAGTGCACACAGAGGGTATTGTGTATACAGACGTCAGTGCAGACTGCTCAGATCCCTGGTCTATGACTACCACATTCAGTAAGAAAATTCACTAGAGACACATTAACATTTCTATTTACTCACAGGCAGACTCTTCGACATCAAACACAAACTAGTCTAACTAGAAAAAGAGTTCAAACTACAGATATCCATCACTATTTGGCTAATCTATGCTTATGTGATCCAAGATCAGGTCTGGAATGCATAGCACATCAAATCCAAGTGTGTGCAATGCATTGCGTATGTATTTCATCTAGTTGAGTGTTTCACCAGACCACACTTTTTTGAAAGAGGATTGTAATTTTTTTCCTGGGTGACTATCATAAAAAGAATATTAGCATAAAAGAAAACAACTCTAGTTGAAATACAATATGACTGTTTTTAGAACAAAATTATATATACATAATATTTTCAATTCTGAGAAATGTTGCAGTTTTTACTTCATTTTGGAATAAATTGGATTACATAAACTCTTATGTAAAACATTTTCAATAAAGACAGTACTGAAGCATGCCTTGTGTTTTATGGGTAAAGGTACAACACTATTTATTCTGTACATGACAGATTGGCATTGACCTCAGTGACAAAGCTCTCTCCAGTTACACACTGTAGCAGTGTGTACATCACAACATTTAACAACACAAAGGCAGCATTTGTCCATTCAGCACTACAATCTCCATGCTACATTAAAGACCAAATAAAATAGCCTTATAATACTTAACATGTAGGCTGTGGAAAAATACTAGACTCCTGAGCTATAGCTGTATTCTTATGGCCATGTGGTTTTGACCATAGGTACGGATACCTGGTTAGAGTGTTGATCGTTCATTAATTGTGCAGATCATCGTAGCATAGATAAGGCCATAACATATTCTGGTCCTTACAGTGGCAGATATTCTTATTCTGCAATTCTCTCTCTCAAGTTAATCATTGTTAAATCGTTTAAAGAGATGAAATAAACTCCAGCCTTGTTCAGTAGAAGACTTATCATGCGGTACTGAAATTACATTTGCGCTTTAGAACATCTTCATGCTGAAAGTGACTATTTTGTCCTTGGAGAAAAGCTTCAGTCTTCTTCCATATTTACACTTGCTGCCCTCTTGTATAGCATGCAGGTAGCTTGAACTCTTGCTATGATTCCTGTAATGCACCTGATCAGTCCTCGTGTGATTTCCCTTTAGGTTTCTTCCTGTGTGATGCATAATCGCGACCTCTACATTTGTTCACACGGTAAATCCTGGTGAGGATACGACATAATAAGTAATGATCAATGACTTAGCATCAAAGTAGAATATGATAGTCGCTCACCATCCAAAAAACATGCATGGTGGCCTGGGAAAAGATTTAGCCATTTTCTACTATATATAGTCCTGAAATCTACAAGCAAAATATGTCAGTTTTTTTATGTTATCACAATCGGGCATCGTATCATTTTAAAATCGCTTTACCCCCAAAAGTGAAAAGGGGAACAAAACGGCATTTAAAGATTCCATACAGACTGCAGTGCATGGACATTTTGACAGCAGGTATGTGATTTAACGAATTAACTAATTAGGTTTATATCTGTTTCACTATAGCACATAGTTATGCAACAACTTGATCAAAACCTGACATTCACTGTTTGAGGAAATCACACTTAGCTAGCAAGGTTTTAGACAACTTTCGGCAGACCAACTGTTTTAACCACCAGGTTTGTTCAAGTGGCTCTTTACCCAACCTGTTCTTTGTAGGAAGAGCCTAGGGAAGATTACCAGAAGCCAAACAAATGGAATTTCCACCTGGTTTCAGCATTGAATTATTTGTGCTGTCACACTGCACAGTAATGGTTAAAGGCTCATATGAAAGTAGACACTAAGGGCTTTAAGAACTTGCAGTTTTCTTTGATAAGTATTTCTTTTTTACCTAGCCTACTAGTGTTTTTCTATCAAAAAAGCTTTAGTTGTGCTGTCCATTTTATCTCAGTACCACGGTTATTGCGGAGAGGTGTGAATTGTTTGCCCAGCAGGGGGGTCACACCCACCGTTTCCCATCACCCTGCTCACCAGTAGCTGAACAGACTCAAGATACTCTACACACAGAAACCCAACAGTGTCCTGACTAATCTTATGACAGACTTGCAGTGATAAAATAATTCATTTGAGCATACTGATTGAAAATGAACGATAAGCGGGTTTCCATTCCACCAGCGGACTGGAATACCAGGGCACTGCTAGAAAATGTTTTTTTTTTTTTTAAATAACAAAACAAGGAAATAAAACATTCCCAAATTGTTTTGATGAAATATGTATATTTTTAAGTAGAAGTATTTTATGCAGGCAGAAAAACTCTACAAATATAACATTTTAGTCAAAATCTGATTTTTGGCTGTTTGACAGAATTCATCCACAGTGACATGCTATAGGTTTTCCCAGACCAACACACATGATCATAAAATATTGTACAAAATATATCAATACAAAACACAAACTGTGAAATGGTAATATCTTAGACAATACTCATCAAGTCATAAGTATTGTCCAACAGTCAAACTGTTCCATTTTACAGTAAATTTTCCATGTTGTGTTTACATATCCTTGTTATGTATAGGTAGTGTACCTGCGCTGGTAGAGGTAGATGAGAAAGATCACATCATCTCTAAAACAAGCCAATGGATGTGGTCCAGGAGTGGTTATAACTCCACTAAATATATCGCTTATAAATGTGTTTAAACCCTGGGAGTATAAGACAATGATTTTCAGCAGTATGATTAAACCTAAGCATTTCAGATTCCGATTCTGTTTTGAAAGGAAGGAGGAACTCACTTTGTAGAGTAACACTGACATTGGGAGCTGGGCAACTGATTTAATCTGTAAAGGAGCACAAAACAGATGGACGACATTCAGCAAATATTTAGGCATATTGCATAAGTTCATTTGTTAACTGATTTGAGAACAAACCTTGTAATTGACAAATAATTGAGGAACCATAGACAGAAATCCAACTGCATAAACCCCTAAATGTGAAAAAAACAAAAATGACTAATTTATTTGACATTTAAGTGCTTAGTAGGAATTAACTTATAACTATGATTATTGAGGACTTACCACTGACAAGACTGTTGATGATCCAAAAGTACCAAGTACTAGGATAAATATTTTAAAAAGGTTACTGAAATGTGCAAACAAGGAAATATAGAATTGGTATAAAACATCAACCATGGATTTGTTTATACCTTTTATTTCTGAGATATATGAAAGAGTACACAGCCCCACTGATGCATAGAGGATGCATTAAATATGACAAGAATTTCATTGCCTGGGGAAGAAAATAGCCATGTTAATTTAAGGGCATCTTTTATAGGGTTTGTTTTTGTCACAGTTGTTCAGTGCCAAATAATTTCAGTACCCTGGAATCATGTTCTTCTGTTGCTCGCTCCATGTCATCTGCTCTATCATCCTAAAAAGAACAACACTATAATGATCACCAAACTGCAAGAGAAATTCCACTATGTCTACACAGCATACAGGCAAATTCAGGTTGTTAGCAATTCAATCCAGAATATATACAATTATAAAAGAACTTACTTTAAAACTGGGCCAAATTGCAAAGACTCTGCTGACTTTCCATAGCTAAAAACATGAGAAAGAACAGTTTGGAATAAAAAAAAAATTAACATATAACAGACAAATCTTGTTTTGGTACCTCAATTAATGCTAAAAAACCCATAGGGATAAGGGTGAGCCAGCTGGCTTGCTCTTCTAGCTGATGGAGGAATATCACAACAGTGCTGAAACACCTCCAGAACACTTTAAGGAAAGAAACACATTAAACAATTCAGCATTTTGATGTTTAGCACATGGGCAGCTACTTAAAGACTAAATGCAAGTCATTCAGACCGACATCTACTTTGATTTTCTAAATCCTCTTGTGTATTTATCCTGAAGACAAGTGTATTTATTCAATGCAGATCTCACCTGATCGCCTGGAGATGCCTGCTAAACTCTTTTTCCCTCTCCAAAAGCTCACATCATTTTTCATAGCAAATACTTCAAACGAGAGCTACAAAACATTAAAACACATTGGATTACA